>NC_043713.1:4989695-4990802 GCF_006229205.1 Suricata suricatta
AATGAACTCTGCTGTTGATACTAAGTTCTCCCAAGGAGTGAGGGCAATTCCTCATTGTCCTGACTGATACTTATCCCTGGTGGCTTTGCACTGGCAGAGCGGAACCTGCTTGGGACTCTCTCTCTCTCCCTCTCTCTCCACCCTTCCCCCACTCTCTCAAAATAAATAAACTTAAAAAAAAAAAAGATGTCTCTGTCTGATCTTAGTGGAATATCCAGAGTAACTAACCACCAATTTCTCAAAAGATCACCAGAGAAAGGTGTGGGTCATGAAAATGTTCTTCGTGGTACGGAAGAATCCCACTTCACAGAGCTGTTTGCAGGGTGCCAGAGTTCAGGGAGCTGTTCACAGGGTGTTAGGCCTCCTGTGCATGATTTTAAAGCAGGTCAGGACAGGCCAGAGTTTGGGATATAATAGCTTTGGATTGATGGGCACAGGGAGACAAACTTCTTGAAGGAACCTTGCAAGCAAGCAGTGTTGTTTCTTCTGCATCTTCTCTTCTAGCGTTTCCCAGGGTGGACAGCTGGTGTTCCAGCCGGGCTGGGGCTGGTCAGTGGGAGGACAGGGAAATAAACCCAGCCCAATTCTACACACTGCAATCTCCAAGTTTCCATTGTACACCCATTACATACTGAGCATAGCAGAACACAAAACTAAACATAATGCAATTTAGTGACCAGGTGACTATCCAATGAGTGTCATACATTAATAGAAATATGATCGTTCTGGAAAATGTAGGGTACATACCAAACACAGCATATAAACTAAATACTTAGGTGTTTTATTTCTCTTTATAAAGTTTCTGTTTCATGAAAGCAAATGCTATTTGTAAATTTATATGGGGAGAGGAACAAGACATTGATAAGATTTGGTAATGCTTAATTCAAAATATGCCTGTAATACTTAGAGAAAAAAGATTGAGAAAAATTCTTACAGATCACAGTTTTTCATAAATATGTTTGTATGAGGTCTTGCCTCACAATATGTTGGGATCAGAGGTATACTACTTTTGTTCCTAATCTTATAGAAATGTAATAAATAAAATTTTAATTTATTAAATGTGTTAATTTATTGTGGGTGAACCAATATGAATAATAAAAGTAATAA
>NC_043713.1:4990902-5089922 GCF_006229205.1 Suricata suricatta
ACACACACACACACACACACACACACACATCCAGATGTTCATTTGAGCCTTAACAGTCGTTAAAGTGATATAAAATATATGTTCATAAAAAAACCTTAGACTATTCTTTTTTCCTATTTTCTAGTTTTCTTTTCTGTTGTTTACTTTGGTTAAAGTTGGTAAAAGTATAAATGGTTAAAATAATATTAGATATGATGTTTACAAAAGTATTTATACGTTTACAAGAGAATCAATATGGTTGGTTTCTAAGGGAACCTTACAGCTTATTTAAGTAGTAAATTCAATGAGAATTTATTTAATTTGTTAAAGTTAATGCTTTAGGCTAAAGTTCAAAGTTCCATTTTCCTCTATCTATGTATATTAAACTTGTGTGCGTCAAAAACACATACATTTAGGGGCGCCTGGGTGGCTCAGTTGGTTAAGCCTCCGACTTCGGCTCAGGTCAGATCTAACGTTTGTGGGTTCAAGCCCCACGTCAGGCTCTGTGCTGACGGCTAGCTCAGAGCCTGGAGCCTGCTTCCGGTTCTGTGTCTCCTTCTCTCTGCCCCTCCCCCTCTCATGCTCTTTTTCTGTATCAAAAATAAATTTAAAAACATTAAAAAAAAACACATACATTTAAAGTATATTGAGATCAATTTAAAGGAGCAGAGTGCTTGCCTCAAGAAATACTTACTTGTTCCTGGAACATAAGATGGTGGGCCAATTAAAATAAGTCTCAAGCGAAGTGTGTGGAGCCATGATTCTACTCAAGACGCCGCCCTGTGCTCTGGTTTCACATACTAAATTCTGCCTGATTCCACACCCCACCCCCCGACTGCCTGCCCAGCCTCCCATCCACACAGATTCTTTTTCCAAGCTTTCTCACCTTGAGAAACCACTAAAACTATTCAGGCAGTGCCCTCCCATTTTGTAGTAAATCTAATAAACACTTCTATTTGACGAACAATTTTATCTGATAGTCTTTTGTGAATCCTAAAGTTAGTAGTCATGAGAATAATCACACCAAATATGATTTAAATGATACTTACAAAGAATAACTCTATGGAAGATATTGACAAGAATTATCTTAAAGGTAATAGTATTCTGAAGTTTGAGTTTCATAGAGTTTTAACCTCAATAATGTCTTTAAGATACTTCTAACATACCATGCATTAAGACAGTGTAGAGAACTATCTCTCATTGAGACAATACCTCAATGATATGAAAAGAGAAAGGGTAGAGTTCTGCTTGAAAATATAATTAAAAAATATAATGTGACTTCTCTGTTACTGACAGATTAGGTGTGAATGTAAATTTTTACTTTTTCTTCTTACAAAGACCGAACCGAAAGCGAGGTCATTCAGCGGCACATCTGCCATACGCCAGGGGTGTGACAGAATGAGAACAGTTAAAGCCCAAATTAAAGTGCCTCATGGAGTCTCCCAAGTGATTCTGAAATGGAAAAAAAATAGAAGCCAAGGTCAGAAAAATGTCACCATTTGAACAGCTTGTCAAGAAGCCTCCAAGGCAATGTGTCCGGATGACTTCCCCGTACATAACGTGACTTCCTTAAGGAAGAGAATACAAGGTAAATGTGCCTTCATTAAGCTTATCAGGGATTGAAGATACATCTTTCTCTATTTCCTCTGGGAAGAAAGGGTTGGCATTTTTTTTTTCTATTCTCCTACTTTCGAGACAGAGATCAAGACATTGTCTATTATGACTTCAAATGGGTTTCAAAATTTGGCTTAGGGCTTTAGGGACAAAGGGTAGGTGCTATGGTGTGAACCTGCTAGGTCTCCTACAGCCCTCTCTGTGGGCCTGCTCAATCCAGGAAGTTGGTCCTCAGACAGGCTCCCCTTCCAGACACACTCGTCAGCCACCTGCCTGCTCATAGGTTGGTTTTCTACTTCTGCCCATGTTTTGGTATTAAGCATGTCAATCTAAACTGTTGATTTCCAAAATTTGTGAGAATTGTGGTCACAAAGTTTTAATATATGTCTTAAATATGGGATTCAGTCATCTTGGGGTTGATTGCTTAAATGTTTGCAAGAAAATGAAGACAAAAAGAAAGTTTTTATAGTAACTGAGGGAGTGGGTGATATGCACATCATTTACCAATCGGGACACGCAAGTGCACACACGTCCTGTCCAACTCTCCGAGACAGAAACTGACAAGGTGCGAAAGTGCTGTGCATTTTTATTTGTATTTTTATCAAAGGTTATACAAAACAGCCACATGAAGCAGATTTCTCTATCTTCAGCAAAATGGCAGGTGAAGACATCACCCATTATACTAATGTCTCTTTTAAGATTTTGCACAATAAACTTCGGAACATTTAATGCCAGATGTATCTACTTAACTTGTAACACACACACACAATCAGAGTCTGGTTTTCATGTTTGCTTTTTGAACTAAAACCACATAAAACCATAGTTTAGTTTTACCTTATCTACTCGGAAAAGCAAATGAAACTGAATTATTTTTTCTCCTTGGTTCCTAATACTATGTTCCCTAATCCCACTTTATTGTTTTCATTTGCTCTGCTTTATGTGTGCACCATAAACAAATGTAAATATTTTAGAAGTTTCCAAGTAATCAATAAATTTTCAGAGGCTCAATTTAAATGGGTAACAGTGACACATCCACATTACAGATTTACTTGTGGGTCAAGAGGCTGAAGACTAAAGACTTTAATTATCTTGCCCACACTCTGAGGGGCTGGGGGAGCCCTGAGGTGACTGTCTAAGTACATCTGGTATTTCCCCTAGAGAGGGAAAGAGGTCAAGCACCCTGTTTTATTTTATTTTTTAATATTTTTTAAAGTTTATTTCTTTATTTTGAGAAAGAGGATAAGCAAGGGAGGGACAGAGAGAGAGAGAGAGGGAGAAAGAGAGAATCCCAAGCAGGCTCCACACCATCAGCATAGAGCCCAGCACAGAGCTTGAACTCATGAACTTGAGTGAAATCATGACTTGAGCCAAAACCAAGAATCAGACGCTTAACCTAGGGAGCTACCCAGGTGCTCCAAGCACCCGCCTTTAAATTATCTTCTTACAGTTGGGGCGCTTGGGTGGCTCAGTCAGTTGGGCATCTGACTTTGGCTCAGGTCATGCATGATCTTCCAGGTTGTGACTTTGAGCCCCACATCAGGTTCTCTACATGAGGTAGATCCTGATCCTCTACCCCCTTCTCTCTCTGCTCCTCCCCTGCTCTCAAAAATAAACATTTAAAAATCAAAACTATCTCCCAGTGCCTAAAGTTGTTTGCTATATCCAGTTGGGTTTTGGAGGCTTTCTCATCTTAAGTGTATACTCCACCATGTGGAGGACTTGTGCTAGAAGGTTCAGCTGTCAGTGAGGCCCTGGGGAGGAAAGAGGTATTGAAAGCTATGTGGGACAGAAGGTACATCTACTTCGAAAAGGAATTTTCTAGTGTTTGTCCCTCAGTGGCTTGCAAACCACACACACACACACACACACACACACACACACACACTTTTGAAAGTATTTTTCATATCTATGCTATTACTACTGTGATTTTTTTCTAAAACACTTTTTATGAGAATAAAATAGAAACCACTAAAAAGCATTGATCTAGAAGTATCACTGCGAATGAAAACAAAACTCACTGTTACAGACTCTACTGTGAATGATGATGAAGGGTTTGTAACTAACTGCAGGTGATCAGTATCACTGATGGTAAATCCCAATATGCAGTTATCAGAGAGATTTATAGAGATTTCCCTGTGGTGTAATCTATTCTATACAGTACAGGAAAGGTTGAAAATATGCATTGTCCCAAAGGGGAAATGTAAAGAAAAACTAAGAAGAGACACCTGCTGGGGCACCTGGGTGTCTGACTCTTGGTTTCCACTGAGGTCATGATCTTATGTTTTGTGGGTCTGAGCCCTACACCTGGCTCCCTGCTGTCAGTGTGGATCCTGCTTGGGACTCTCTTTCTCTCCCCCTTTCTCTGGTCATCCCCTACTTGTACTCTTTCTCTCTCAAAATAAATATTTTTTTTAAAGAAAGGACGTCTACCTTTTGGCCCTAGGCACTCATGAAATTTTGTGTTACCTGCAACATTAAAAAAAGAAACAACCTATTTCCAGGTCCTGATCAAGGACCAGAGAGCCAGTTGTCTGGGGAATGGAAGACAGATGACTGGCATGTCTTACATCTTCCCCAAACACAAGGGAAGTGTCCATTATGACGGCAGTCACCAAAGCAATGACAACATTGATGAATGTGTAAAATTTAAGAAGGTAAAAGAAATTGATAGTGAAGAAAAAGAAGATGTAATATTATAACTATCAAATGAAGTGATGTTCAGACCATCCCCAAAGAAATGAAAGCATGTCAGCAGATTTGAATTTCAATGAGCTAAGAGCTATCTGCTACTACAAGGAAACTGCATTTTCTGCCTGATGCACAGAGCATGCGACTGCTGCTGGGCTTGGAAGCGTGCACAGAGGAGAAGATGACTCTGTAAAATGCAAATGAATCAACTTTGGGGAGAAATCAACAAGGCTATTGAAAGGATCCCAAATTCAATTCATACATTTTTAATTTAGAAAATAAAATCCGGGTATATTCATATAAAAAGTAGGTGAAACTATGCATTGAAGGGAATCTATTGTTTCTTGTACTCTCATATTCTAAAACACAGTATTTGGAGAAACAGGTGAATTAAAAATTGAAGCCACGTTGTATTTCAAGTGGGAAAAAATTGGAAAATATGAGTGGGGATTTTTTTTTTTTCCATTTTGTTCATCACCACTGTATCTCTGACACCTGGTACGGTCCCTGGCATATTAAAGGTACAAATAGTAAAGATTTGTAGAATGAATGAAAGAAAGAATGAACCAATCAATCAGTTAATTGTTGTGTTGGATGGGACCATGAGGAAAAGTTAAAAATGTGTATCATTGCTGGTTATTTAAGTGGGAAGTCATAGTGGCACTGATCTGGGCAAAGACTTTAATTCTCTCTTAGTGTTTGCTTTATCATACAAAACACAGGGGATTCGTTAGGAGGAAATCCTCTTCTTCTCTCCATGCTAAGACCACTGTTCTTAATTCCCTGTCAACCTAAGCCACTGTCAGTGGCCAGCTCCTCAGGAGCTCCCAGATGTAATCTGAAACTGGCCGCCATACTTGGAGGGCAGGTAGAGACCAAAGGAAGAGACAGGCCATCCCACGTTGGTAGATGGCAGGCTTAATGAACAAGGGAGCTTACATACATGACAGGTCTCTGGTGTCTGAAAGATGAGGAGATCTCTGCACCACCCACCGCATCATGAGTGTTTACGAGGCCTTAACTGGATCTGCTCCTGTACACGGTCCATACAGTCTCAACACCACATCACGATCTGAAGCGTGTAGTTAGGGCAGCTTCTGGGAGCACGGAACGCAAGGAGAACCCATATTCCAAGGACAGAGAAAAGGGTGCTAGAAGCCTCCAGCATTTCAGGTCGAGCTCATAGGTGGACCAGTGATTGCATCCTCTCGATGAGATTCCCCAAACCTACCTCCTCTGACACACCGTGGGGCAGTCACTCATATGACGAGTCAGCATTTGGAACATCAAACAGGTGCTACTTACTACTCAGCAGGGACGCACACCTGAATATAGTAATAGTCCTGTCCACCGATCTTTCCCGGCCACTGGAGTCATTTCCGGGGCCTTGCTTCAAATCTCTGTAGGAACAGCATGGACACGAAGATGGAGGGAAGTATATGGAAGCCCTACTTAGGGTTCCAACCGGAGCCACAAGTTCAGATCAGCTTTACAAGTGTGAGGATGAGTCATTCATGTCCTTGCCTTTGGGAGCATCACCAGAAGATGGTGTTTGTCAGAGTAATACGAGGGAGCTCTGGGACCCTCCCTGGCCAGTAGACCATGTTACCCATTAGTTAAACCACGCCCTGATGGCTAACAAAGATCATTCCAAAACATGTGTGTTACTAACCATTCTTTTTTCATATAATATGCTCCTGAATTGAACACTTCTGTATCATAAGAAAGTGGACTCAGCCAACAAACAAAACAACAGGATGGGTTTCTCGCTTTATTTTTTATTTATTCTAAAAATTTTGAACATTTGTTTATTTTTGAGAGACAGAGAGAGGAAGAGTATGAGCGAGTAGGAGCAGAGAGAGACACACACACAGAATCCAAAGAAGGCTCCAGGCTCTGGGCTGTCAGCTCAGAGCCGGATGCAGGGTTCGAACTCAGGAGCTGTGAGATCATGACCTGAGCCAAAGTTGGACTCTTAACCGACTGAGCCCTCGCCTCTCTTTGAACATGCAAAAAGCTAAAGAACTATTTATAAATCAGGCACCTTACTATATGGGGAGACTTCTCCCCTCAAAGTATGGAAAATATAACACTTGCTTTAAAAAAATCACAAGAATCAGGAAAAATAACAGATTTACAGCTTTAACGATAACAAATTGAAGTTTGTTCTGGGTTTTCCTGCAAGTGCTGAAAATATTACAACACTGTGTGGAAGGGCCCTGTGGTGTCCTCAAGCAGCAGGTGGTTTGGACGACAGCATTTCCAAACATAAACGGTGGCCCTTCTGTCTCTTTCTCCCCTTCACTCTCTAGTTAGTGGTCCAGTCTGCTTATCTGAGAATGTGTCATATGGTGGGGACAAAGTTTGGGACATAAGGAACTGACACGATGTATGAAAAGTCCCCTCACCTACGCAAGCTCTGGGGAAAATGTAATATTCCTTTATATATTATGAGTGAGATAGCAAATAAACCCAGAATACCGCACTCCCCTCTGGAATAAACTCCTTGCGGAGGAAGTAGATTCTTCTCCAGCTCCTCAGTTTACACAAAGGGCCTAGGGAGGTGGCAGCTGCGTGGGGAGTTCAGCGGGACCCCCGGCTTGGTGGGCAGGACGGGGTGCTCCAGGCCCTGGAGATCTTCCACCAGACAGACTCTGAATGGCCCGAGCAGCGCCGGAAAGGGACCTCGGGCCACTTGGTTCTCCTGTGAACGGACTGTACCTGAGTTGCATTGAAGTGTCCCAGTGTGCCACGTGACGTGAGAGGCTTAACCCTTCCAAATACGCGGCTGTGACTTTCCCAAAACCCCCCTCCCACCCGCCCCTCCATTCTTGCCCTTCTCACACACTGCCACCTTCAGAGACTCAGGACAGGAGACAGCCACCTGCTGCTGTGACCCGGAGAGACTCCGGCCCTGGGGGTCTTCTGGAAACACCGTGAGGCAAGGGCCTGACTCATCAGGCTCAGGGAACGAGCCACGGAACAGACACGGTGTCTCCATCGCACCACCTTCTGTGCTCAGATCCAAGCAATCAGATTTGCAGAAAATACTTCAGAAAGACTACTAAATTTTGAACTTTTATATACCTTTATATACCTAACAGTAAAAGAGAAAATAACTATGGCTCTAAAATGCCTCCAACTTTGAAATTTAGATTTTAGATTTCTTACTGAACTGGTGACAAAAATAATTCAGATGCTGAATATTAAAATAACTCATTCATCAAGGCGCTATTTTGTCAAGTTCTAAGTTTTTATAAAGTTCTAAATGCCAAATCTTTACTCTTCATTTTCGGTTGTATTACAAAATACAACTGTATTCTTTTAGGTGATTACCCTCTCATGTGTTTCTAATAATTGTGAGTTTATTCATTGAAGGAAGGAAAATGCAAAATCATTAACTTTCTTCTCAAAGGATACTTGTGGATTTAAGAACAAGGAACAGATAATCTCTTTGAAATCTTTAAAGAGGCAAATCCAAATCAACCTCATTTGTAAAGTCTTGATTAATTGGATGCATTTGTTGAGGGATAAAGCATCAGGATGAAGTATTATAGAATAGAGTTTTAGCATACGTGTATAAACCTGAGCTCTAAAACATCAGAACCACCTAAGGACCTAAGAAAAGGTAGAGTTCCTTAGTCCCCACACCAAAAGCCCTAAAAAAGAGTCAAAGATGTATCAGATACCTGTATATGTGTATGTGTATGTATATGTGTATGTAATGTTGGTGTGATCCCTCTTTCATTGGTGCTTTTATCTATTTGAGTCATCTCTCTTTTCTTTTTGATAAACCCAAAAGTCAGGGTTTATCAATTTTGTTTATTCTTTCCAAAAGTCAGCTCTTAGTTTTATTGATCTGTTTGTTTTGTTTTGTTTGAGTCTATGTTATTTATTTCTGCTCTAATCTTTATTATTCTCCTTCATCTGCTGACTTCGGGCTGTATTTGCTGCTGCTTCTTTAGTTATAAGGTTAGGTTGTACATTTGGGACTTTTCTTGGCATCTTGAGATAGGCCTGGACTGCAATGTATTTTCTTCTTAGGATGACATTTGTTGCACCCAAAGGGTCTGTACTGTCGTATTCTTGTTTTCATTTGCTTCTATGTATTTTTTAATTTTTTTCGTCAATTTCCTGGTTAACCCTTTCATCCTTTGCAGGCTGTTAACTTCCTTGTATTTGGGGGCGTTCCCAAATTTCTTTTTTTGTTTTTGTGGTTGATTCCAAGTTTTATACACACACACACACACACACACACACACACACACACACACGGGTCTATTCACCCAGAAGAGCTAACAGTTGTAAATATTTATGCCCCCAACTTGAAACACTCAAATATATAAATAAATTAATCATAAACATAAGCAAACTTACTGATAATAATACTATAATTGTAGGAAAATTTAATACTCCATTTAGATCAATGGACAGGTGATCTAAGCAGAAAATCAATAAGTAAACAATGACTCTGAATGACACACTGGACCACATGGACTTACAGATCTATTCAGAACATTTCATCCTAAAGCAGCAGAATACACATTCTTCTCAAGGGCACATGGAACATTCTCTCATGTGGATCCCATCAGGGTCACACATCAGCCCTCAACAAGTACAAAAAGACTGAGATCATACTGTGCATATTTCCTGACCACAATGCTGTGTATGTGTGTATGTGTGTTTGTATGCATATATACATATGTATGTATACACACACGCATATAAATTCTAGCAAGGCTTTAAGCTTGTGAATGACTAGCATAGAATAAATTACAATAATCCAATTAAGAAATCATCTGCCAGTTTATATGTAACAGAAAACAAGACAATCTCAAATGAGGAGAAAGTGTAATGAATTGTCTTTGCACATTGGTTTCCTCAAATACATTCATGCTCATGGAAAAATATCCTTTAATAATCTATGCAACCATGCAAACATAGAACACCGTTACAGCATTTTGTTGAGCACTACTGTTAAGGGGAACAAAGGCAAGAGAAATGTAGATAAAATTAAATTTTCTTACAGCTTGCAGCGGATTGATGAATGGCTGAGACATGCAGAGTGTGACATTCTTCAAAGGACTTCAAAGGCTGCCTTAATGTGGACATTTTGCTAGAGACTTAAAGCAACCTGAGTCTGACAGCAGCCAGACCTCCAGGATCCTGTGAGTCTTCTTTAACATGGAAATCCCTTGTGAGACTTCCTTTATCTCTGTCTCCCCAACTTAGAAGCACCTCATCCATCACTCCGTGCAATCCCAGTGCAGCTCTTTCTGTCCACAGGTCTTGTCCCCGTGCTCTAATAAAACTACCTTTTTGCACTGAAAATGTCTTAAGAACTTTTTCTTGACTGTTCACTAGTGACTCCACATCACCTACTACAAGCAACTTTGCTATATATTCGTGTATTTTAAAAAATTTTTAATATTTTTAAAATTTATTTTTGAGAGAGAGACAGAGACAGAGACAGAGACAGAAAGAGAGAGACAGTGTAAGCAGGGGAGGGTCAGAGAGAGAGGGAGACACAGAATCTGAAGACAGGCTCTAGGGTCTGAGCTAGCTGTTAGCACAGAGCCTGACTCAGGGCCCGAACCCACAACCGTGACATCATGACTTGAGCTGAAGCCAAACACTCAACCGACTGAGCCACCCAGATGCCCCTATATATGTGTATTTTTAAATATGCATATATATTTTTTACCATTTCAGCAAATTGGTTCAGAGTTAAATGATGTGTTCTTCAAAGCCAGTGCCATGAAGACATAACTTAATCCTGAATAATTTATATTATGCTACTTATAACAAAAATAATTGAAGAGAAAATATAAGGTTCTTCATTCTTTTATTCTAGACTTTATGTAAACTAGGAAAGAAGAGAAAGAAGTAGACTTAATTTATGTAGTATGTTTACTTATTATGGGCATTGGAGATATAGCAGAGAACAGAGGAGATATAATCCTTGGGTCAGAAATTTTACATTCTAGAAATTAATAATAAACAACAAAGATACCCTATGCTGTTATGTGTTACATGGAAATAACAGAAAGGCTGTGTTCAGTCAAGGACTGAGGAAATATTTCAGGTTGGGTGGTCTGAGGACACTCTTAGAAGGTGGCATTGTAATCAAATCTAAGGGTTATTCAGGGTAAAGGGTTTTATAGACGTCTTTTCATTTAGAACTTACATATACAAATAAGTCTTGTGTGCTATTGAGTAAAAAAGAATGAAAACAAAAAACTTCTAACAATTGCCTACAGATATTTCCCCAAGAAAATCTGACAAACACAGCTTCTTTTCAAGTTAAACAACTTAGTGGCTCTAAAGTACTGTGAACATTGTTCTTTAAAAGTACTTGAAAAAATTATATATATAGCCACATCATTATGTATTTGCCATGCATATGCACATATACGTGTGTATGTATGTATATACACACATACATATGTACACAACCTCAAAATATGTTGACAATTTCCAAGATGACTACACTGTATTTATTCAGATATATGGTATATGTATTTAAATAAAAACATACTTTTTATGTTGAAAGAGTGGTATGCAGGTTAGACGTTTATTAAGAACTTCGAAGTTGTCCTTTTGTTTTCACAAATTCAGCCTCAAATAATGCCAATTACATGGCATACCAAGTAATCTCATTGAGGTACTAAAAGGGCTCCATGATTTTCATATGGTTTGGTTGATTTGGGGATGAATCTATAGAAATTTTCATATTTAAGAATTTTTGGAGAATTTTCTGAATACCTTTCTCTCAAAAGCTGACAGTCTTCAGTGCCTTCCTTATCCTGACTTGCATACTTCTTTCTGCCTTCATGATTATCCCCTTGATCCAAGGCACCAGTATCTCACCAGAACTATGGCAAAAATCTCATAACTGGCTTCTGTATTTCTACACAGCAATCAGGCGGAAGCTGTGTTTGTCAGATTTTCTTGGGGAAATATCTGTAGGCAATTGTTAGAAGTTTTTTGTTTTCATTCTTTTTTACTCAATAGCACACAAGACTTATTTGTATATGTAAGTTCTAAATGAAAAGACGTCTATAAAACCCTTTACCCTGAATAACCCTTAGATTTGATTACAATGCCACCTTCTAAGAGTGTCCTCAGACCACCCAACCTGAAATATTTCCTCATGCGTCATGTTAAAAATAAGTACTGGGCATTCCCAATGGATATTTTAAGTGACTCTAAGTAACTATTATGCACAATGGTGTTTAGTCCTAATTTAAGACTGTAAACAAAAGTAAACCTTCTTCAAATATATACTATCAAAGAAATTTATCATACAAACAGGCAGCCTTCATATCTTCTGCTTTTCTGTTGATTTGATCTAAAATATTGTTGGGTATGAATGATTCACAATTGAGACTGAAATTTGGCATTGGTCCCTGTAAAATGAAAAATATTATCTTTAATGTACTGCTTGTGTAGGTAGGTGTGCATTTTCAAAGTGACAGGTGCTCGGGGGAGAAGGAAAGGGCCAACCGGTAATTTACTCAGTAGGATCACTTATCTCTGTGAGTCATGGGAGGCGTGTGGTCCAGGGCGTGGGAGGGAATTTTCCATACCGAATAATGGTAATGAGAGCTCATCATGTGGGACAGCAGGAACAGTCCCTCAGCATTAAAGAGCCTAAATCACACAGCACTTTGGGAAAAGGTTAAAAACATGTGACATAGGGAGAAGGCAGCAGCCTTATATTAACTAAAATGCATCATGTTAAAATAAGTACTGGGCATTCCCAATGGATATTTTAAGTGACTCTAAGTAACTATTATGCACAACGGTGTTTAGTTAAACCAGTTCTCCTTGACTTAAAATTTCAAGAGATGGAGCTCCTTCAAGCCGTGTTCTTAACTTTATTGTTCCAGTTTTTGGCATAAGGAAGAAGGTATTTCAGAAATAGCCCCATCCACTGGGACAGTTGGAAATCCTTGTTTTTAACCCATGGTTGTAAACATTTCCAGAG
Organism: Suricata suricatta; assembly: GCF_006229205.1. Taxonomy (NCBI): domain Eukaryota; kingdom Metazoa; phylum Chordata; class Mammalia; order Carnivora; family Herpestidae; genus Suricata; species Suricata suricatta. Next base: position 5,003,174 of record NC_043713.1, read on the forward strand.
TGCTTATCACAAAAACAGTGCATCATAGTATTTACATGGTTTGCTAATGTAGATATGCCTGTAGATGAGCCCGTTTTAAGTGACATTCTTTATAATTATCTTAAATGTCAGGCAATGGTAATCCAAAATCCAAGAGCACATGATTATCACAAAGGGAAAAAGTTAAAACTCCCTAAGATTCATAAGAAAATACATGCTGGTCTCATGGGCACTGGTTTGAATGGGCTGACATCCTTGTGAGCACAAAGCATGTGAAATTTGGAGTCTAAAAAATAGGGTTGTTTTTGAGAGAGAGAGAGACAGAACATGAACTGGGAGGGGCAGAGAGAGAGGGAGTCTTAATTTTTGTTGTCTTAGCATCTCTAGTACATAGTGTAAAAAACCTATGGGAAAAGGTTGGGAATGAGGTTGACTGTGGTTCTTTACAGATGCTGTGGTAATGGGAAGGAAATTGCTACTTTTAAGAAGAGGAAAGTTACCTTCTGAAAGAAGAGCATGTCTGTTACAGAGTTGGGTAATGCACCTAAAGAAAAGGCCTTTCAGAATTTGAGAAGATGGAGCCCTTCTTTGGTATGGTTTACTTTAGTTTTTAGTTTTTAATCTTCTATTTCCTGTTATACAACATATGGCTGTATCTGCACACCTGGATTTTAGGGTACCATTTTACAGGGAGGAGATGAGCAGCTGAAATCAAAGATCTGTTGGAGGGGGCTCCTGAGTGACTCAGTAGGTTAAGCATCTGCCTCTAGGTTTTGGCTCAGGTCATGATCTCATGGTTCATGATTTCAAGCCCCATGTTGGGCTCTGTGCTGACAATGGGAGCCTGCTTAAGATTCTCTCTCTCTCCCTCTCTCTGCCTCTATGTATCTCTGTCTCTGTCTCTCTATCTGTCTCTCTCTCCCTCAACAAATAAATGAAGAAACTTAAAAAAACCCAGATCTGATGGAGAAAGAGAGACCTCGTCAAATTGCGGCAGCTGGATTTCTGAAGACAATGAGGCAAAAAGAATTTCACATGTCAGGGATAACCAAGCAACTGTAATAAATCTGGTATGTAGTGTCCAACTTATTTTACAAAGTCTTATTTTTTAGAGTGATTTTATGAAGAGAGTACAGAAATTTCTTATATATATTCTGCCTGCCTTCAGGGGCACAACCTCCCCCATTAACACCACTTCCCCAGTGGCACACTTGTTACAATTAACATCCTACGTTGAACCTCATTATCACTCAGAGTCCACAGTTCACATGGTTTCATTGTTTCGCCCTTGGTGTTGTACAGTCTAGGTGCTTGGGGAGATATGTAATGACATGTACCCACCACTGTATCACACAGTCCTGAAGTTTCACTGTCCTATCCTCCACCTGTTCATACTCCCTCCTTCTAATCCTTGGAAACCACTGGCCTTTTTACTGTCTACAGAGTTTTTTCCTTTTCCAGAATGTCACATAACTGGAATCATACAATTAGGTAGCCTTTTCAGATTGGCTTCCTTCACTTAGTGATATACACTTAATTTCCTCCATGCTTTTTTTATGGTTGGAGAGCTCATTTCTTTTTAGCTCTAACTAATATTCTCTCCTATAGACAGACCGTAGTTTATCCATTCACCTACAGAAGGACATCTTGATTGCTTCCAAGTTTGACAATTATGAATAAAACTGCTATAAACATTCATGCACAGTTTTTTTTTTTTTGGTAGGGACATGCTTTTAACTCCTTTACATTAAATTCCAAGGAACATAATTTTAGAATCATATGGTAAGAGTATGTTTAGTTTTGCAAGGAACTGCCAAACTCTCTTCCAAAGTGGCTTCCAGAGGGGGACTATTTTGCATACCCACTGCAATGTAGCTCCAACTTCAACTTTCTTCTTCTACTGGCTTGTACTGTAAAACATCCCTATTAATTCAACCATCAGTAACATCCACTCTTTATTATGGCCTGTGTCAGTATTGGTATTGAAGAAATGCAGGAAGAAAGGCAGTGATTAGTATGATTCAAAGCAGTACAGATAGAAAATGGTATCCATGGGAGTCAAATTAAGAAGGAAGCAAGAATAAGAACTAATGGAATCTGGGGCACCTGGGTGGCTCAGTCAGTTAAAATCTGACTTCTGCTCAGGTCATGATCTCATGGCTTGTGAGTTCTAGCCCTGCACTGGGCTCTGTGCTGATGGCTCAGAGCCTACAGCCTGCTTCTCTCTCTCTCTCACTGTCAAAAATAAACAAACATTAAACAATTTAAAAAAACCTAATGGAATCCAAGGCAAACCTAAAGTCCTTGGGAAACTGCACTGCAGTAGATGGAAAGACAGTTCTTGGATTCGCATTTTACACTGGGCATGAGCTTAAAGCATCTTCCTTGAATTTTAAAGGAAGATTAGACGTGTAGACCCCCCCCATATTTACAAAATATCTTTTCAATGTGAGAGGCATGCACAGTGAGACTCGAGTAATTAGCAAAGGTTTTTCCGTAGGACTTATTTTTGTTTCTTCGAGTTATGAGTTTCACACATGTCTTCGAAAGGACATGAGCAAAGCAAAGACTCCCTCACATCCTTTGCACTTATATGGTGTCTCTCCTGTGTGGTCTTATATGTAGAGCAAGTTCTGGAAACTCGCTGAGAGATTTCCCACAGTTCCTACATTCAAAGGCTTCTCTCACTCCGCTGTGAGTTGTCACATGTTTTGTGACACATGAGGAACAAACAGCTTTCCCCACCTTCTTTACATGCTTATTGAACTTGTCGAGTGTGACCTCTGCCATGTGCTCCAAAGGGTAAATACAGCCGAAGGTATCCCTGCAATGCTTAAGTTGACAGTGTTCCTCTCCATGGAAGATTCTTCCAGGAGTCCTGTGAGGTACGCTTGTACCTCGTCCATATTCCTCATGCACATGAGAGTTGTGCCCAGGTAGATCCATCATGACTGCGGCATGAAGGATCCCAGGATATTTCACACTATAATCATAGGGTTTCAGCCAATGAGACTTCCTTTCCACATAATAGATTGGAAATTTGGCCAAAAGTGGTCTTACCCTGATTATCCTCTTTACTTTCATGAAAACTATCCATGAAGTGACTTCTCAAATGTCTCTACTTGTTCTTGTGATGATCTTCAGTGTCATAGCATTCCACGTTTCTCTAAGTGGAAGACTAGGAAACATTCCTAGTGGGGTTTTTTCCCCCTCACTTTCTGTTTATTGGATTTTTTCCTATGAATATACTGCTGAGCAAAATACTTATTGGTTTTGAGTCTCAAAATCTATCGGAGCCAGGTTTCTGGAATTTTTGAGTATCACATCTCTGCAGTTGTTACTTTGAGCAGGCTCCCACAAGGCTTCCGCCTCTGGAGAGATGTTCACAACCACATCCTCAACCACCACAAGGTCCAGTCATGGGACATCCTGGCTCACTGCAGGCCACACTAAAAATGGGAATGTAAGACTAAAGACGCAGGAGTGTGGGCTGAGACAAGGTACCTGTCAATAAACTCTCCCAAGGGAAACTCAAGTCAAAGAGGTACTACTAGGGTATCTATCATCAGTGAGTGGACATTTCCTGGTTCAAACACTGCAAGTCCCTGGGAGCATCTGTGATTACATCCAAGAAGCAATTTATAGACAAAAAGCTAATGTGGGTGTAAGCAAGACCATCCCGAGAAAATTTGCAGGTCTAGGAAAAGATTTTGAGCCATACAGACAGGCAAGGAGGGTGGTACTTGTCTACTCTTGTTTTGTATCTACATCTAAGGGAGTGTGGAAATGGTACAACAGGGTCTAGAGTCTTTAACTTGCTAGCCTCGGAAGAAGCTAAAAACACCCCCTTTCCACAGTGAGATATAGCCCAGTGTAGAGTGACATCAGCCAGAGTCCCCTCTCGGGTGTCCCTGCCCCGTCTGGATCCCTGCCGGCTGGTTCTCTGCGACCTTCACTCTCCAGTGCTTTGGAGTATTTTATTTTTAATATTTTGTTTGCTTCTTTTCAGCTGTCCTCAGTTTATGATTAGTTGGAATTAACTAGTGTGCCCTAACATGGGATTGAATATAGAGGAATAAATCAATAATGACTTGCTCTTTGGGCAATTTTATCAAATCAGTAAAAAAAAAATAGCAGGTTATTTAGGCTCAGACTTAAGGGAGTGTGTCCTTTTCTATATTTCATATTAAAAATGTCTCTTATTATTTTGAGCATCACTATCTTTCTGACTACATACATAGCAGTCAACTTAATCTGTTTCCCCAGGGTCAGGAACACCCATTTTTATAGTCTTTGTATTCATGTTTCTAGTTTAATTTTTTTGATAATACCTACTTATTACAGTGTGAAGATCTGCCTCATCTCGATTCTTCTTCTTCATATATCTCACATATTTATGCATCTCAAATAAAGTAATGGATTTTTTTTCTGACTGATCCCTGATTCTTGTTCCAGGTGAAAACAGGATAATAAAGCAAATGAAAATAGAATATGAATTGCATTATACGCACATTTCTGAATAGTAGACCAAGAATCTGAAAGAACCGTCACCGAGTAATTTGAATATATCAGTCGCTTACACAATTTAAAGGGAAATTTTGAAATCTCTTAATATATATAAACGTTTAAATTGTACCTTATGTCTGTCAGAGCAGAGTAATTGCTGCTGCTGAAAAGGCTGACACCCACCCGAATCACATCTCTGCCGGAACAACACATTTTCAGACCATTCGTCATCATTTCCGATCGCTCGGTTCCACGGGGGCAGCTGAAAGAGAAACTGTTTCTGATGTTGCTCCTAAATCTCTGGGAAGAACATTCCTTGGAAAGACTTTCCTGTGACTGTGTTTCTATATAACGCATGGTCTAGTAAGAGGCAGAAATTAGAAACTAGTGAGGTTGACCACAGAGTAACCTTCTGTGGCCTTGGAGGGGATTTTCTGCTCCTCTGTGGAATTATCATCACTGAATATGGCCCCGCACCCCGCCAGTGTCGACTACCTCCATGCCATCGACACCCCCAGATGACCCCCTCCCTCGTAGAAAACATTTTACAGTCCTCCCCCTTTCCCACCCAGTACAATGTCCATAATAAAACGTCAGTATTCCTAGCTTCAGACATGGTTTAGAAAAATACGACTTTACCTGAAGTCAGGTTTTTTTTACTATTATAATTCCCCATGTTTAGCAAAATGCCTGATAGCAATATACCAAAAAAATTCTTTTTTATTTTGATTTTTATCCTTTTTTTAACTCCAGTATAATTAACATGCAGTTATATAAGTTTCAGGTGTACAAGATAGTGATTCAACAATTCTATACATTATACTAAAATTATTCTTACTGGATGACAACACTATAATATTTTGTGCATATCATCTAGCTTCAAGAAAAGCAAGCAGTTAGTAGTGCTTAAGAAAAATTTATTCAGTATCTAGTGGATAATTGATACCTGTCACAACACAGCATTTTATATACTGTTAAGTGAAACTGCAATACAATCTAAGTTTATTTTGGGAGTGTTCGCTATATAATTGGATTTAATGAAATGTTTAGAGGTGCAGTAGGCATGACCTTGAGTAGATAATGAAAGAAAATGCAAAATGCTTATTGATTTATGATGTGGTTTCATCTTAGCTTGGGCAAAGCATGCAGTATTTAATATAGTAGCAGAATATTCACTAAAAAATATATATATATGTATCATATATCCATACATACAATACTTACAGTGTTGATCTAAACAGCCCCAATGATATGAATAAAATCTACACATTTCAGAAACAAACAGAATTTCAAATAGGCATCCATTACAATCTTAATATACAGTGAAAGAAAAAAGTGCTAGTGAATTCTATTGTGTGGTGTGCTGATTAGAAGAGAGGATCTAAGGAAGATTAAAAATACTGTTCACTTGAAATATAGTTCTTAAGTTAATTTCTTAAATAAAACTCATATTCAGAAGTTTATCTACCCCTGTATACACATCTATGATCCTTTTATTTTATTATTATTTTTTTGTTATCTATTTAGTCTTAGACATTAACAGGAAGGTACAATGATTGGAAAAATAAGGCAGACTTTTAGGAGACAGCCTAAAGAATAAATATTTTTAAAAGAATAATGTAGCAAGAGTAAGGAACTATGTTCTTGATTATTGTCTTCAGCTGTTGTATTGATTTTGAGATATAACATATATTAAAGCTACTTATAAAGAGAAAAATAAGCCTTTCACTAATGCAACTTTATTAATAAGGAGCAGGGGGAAAAAGTAGGTAAAAACAGAAGTCAGAGGAACATACTGGAAAGTGTTTTATAGCCTGCCCCCTTTGATCTGAATTGCCTGAAGATGCCAAAGACTGGGGGAATGGATAAACTTGCCAATGATCACTAGATAATGAATTATTCTATTGTTCTATTAGGAATATTGGACAAGAACTCTGGAAATAAAATCTGTAGTGTACGGGGCTCCTAGTGTTATACCCAGATTTTAGTATCACCTCCAAAATCCAGAGACTACCAGGGAGACTGAGTCATGCATGCAAAAGCAAAAGACGGTTTTATTGTGGGCTTAGGCTGGCCCACAGACTAAGCTCGGGCTCACAGACTTTAATGGCACAGTGGACTCATGCTGAGATCCCCAAACATGGCGGGGCAGGGCCTTTATGAGTTTTGGGGAGGGGGAGTTACAGGAAATTGTGACACAGGTACGGGGGTCCAGTCATTACTCTACAATACCATTGGCAGCAGGTTTAACCATTCACTGATACTTTTGGTGGGACCCAATCACAACATTTAGAGTACTGACCAATCACAGAGTGGGCCCAGGACTAGTCTTAAGCAATAGGTGATTATCTTATAGCCTCCATCTTTAGGCCCACCCTTAGGAATGTTAAAGATGTCAGCTGGCCTTTCCTGATTGGGTGTTACAAGGGTGGTCCCTCCTTCCTTGGGCAACGTGTGCCCTTCTGTTGTCTAATGATTCTGAGAAGCCAACTCCTAGGCCTCCAAGGTCAGAGGGGAAACTTGAATCAGACCTGCGTCCTTACACTAGCTGGCTCAGTCAGTCAGTGCTGACTCTTAATCTTGGGGTTGTGAGTTCGAGCTCTACATTGGGTATAGAGATTACTTAAAAATTAAAAAAATCTATAGTGTAATGCCTTGCAGAAAATAAAATAAACTTTTCTATAGATGTTTTTGAGTAGTTCAAAATTTATAAAATACAGTGTTGAGATTGAGTTGTGTTATGAAATCTGAAAAAAAATCATTATGGATTTAAGTGAAATAAATAAATGAAAATAGTGAAAATCAGTAGGACCTCCAAAAGAAATAAAGACAAATCTGATTGTATTCCAATTTAAATTTAATTTTTAGGCTTTTGTTTTTGTTGTTGCTGTTAAAAATCATTACTGGAGACAAACCAAGATGTAGACTCTTAACTACAGAGAACACACAGATGGTCGCCAGAGGGGAAGTAGGTAGGAGGATGGGGGAAGTAGGTGACAGGGACAAAGGAGGGCCCTTGCAGTGAGAACAGGGTGATGTATGGAAGTGCTGAGTCACTGTGTTCTACACCTGAAACCAACATCACACTCTATGTTAATTCTCCTGAATTAAAATGAAAAATAAAGTAAAATAAAAATAAATCATGCCTGGATTTTCTAGGATGGATATTCTGTGTGTAGACATGTCTTCCCTAATAATGAGATAACAACTGCATTTTCTTTACAAAATTGCAAAATAACAGTGCTTTTTGTATGATTAATGTCATGTATAATTTTATACATAAAATGACTTAAGCAAATGTTTTTAAGACTTCAGATGATAATTTGTAGTTTAACATATTAAGTGTCATGTGTAGGAAATCTCTTATTGGCTCTTACTTCAATTTAAACTTGCATACTCTAAACATGGAAAGAATAATATATTTGGAGTTGTAACACAGACATGTTTAAAATAATAACACAATGAAGGGAGAGTAATTGAAAACCAAATGCTCTAAGGTCCTAGTATTATGAGGGTAAGCAAAAATTTACATTAGACTTGGCTAATTCAGGGACACATTTTGTAGTAAATCAAGAATACAAAAGTGCTGATTGAAAATAAGTTACAAAATATAGTTCAATGGATGACAGAATCAGGTATGTGGCTCTGTATATATTTATATATATAATATGCAACAGGGAACATCAACAAATTAATAAAGTAATAAAATTGATGTATACATATCAAAAATGCAAAGAAAAAGTTTTCAGAGCATCCCTGAACAACATCAGAGACATATAAAGCAATAGCATTTTGAAAGTAACACAACGTCAATAAACATTAAGTAGCATTTTGATATCTGATAACTGTATCACAATGAATTTTATATTTTGCCACACCAGGCAAAGTAAGAAGCTAATAAAACCCTGAGGCAAATTAACAATGAAAAGGATCCCCATAGAAGAGAAAAGGGAAAAATGAAATGATAATCAGGAAAATCAATTTAACAGAAAGCCTGAAGTGAAGATGAAGAAATATAAAATGTTTGATCAAACATTGTTTGATCAACATTGAAGTGTTTTTGATTCTTGGTTAATTCTTCTTCATCCTGGACCCATCCACTCAAGCAGTAGCTCTGAATTTCTGGAGGTAACACATCTGGAAGGGAATGATAAGGATAAAAAAATAAGTCAATTCACTAATTTAAGGATTCAATATAGGTCATCAAACTCATGGGACAAACAAGATTTTGATGAAAAAGGATTATGGTGTTTGAACTTTGAAGGGCTTAGTGCATAACGCTTTCGCCACAAATAATAGATATAGGAAATACAGGATAGCATAAGAATTAGGTGTTTCTCTCTTCCCAAGACAATCCTGTGCTTCCGAGGGAGGGTCCTGCGGGGCTGCCACACCTCCCACCCCCTGACTATGGGCAACCTCTTCTCACTCTGCAGGCCCACAGCTGGGCAGGAAGTGGGGGCCAGAAGCGGCTCTGAATGCATACACCTGGGCGTCCGTCCTCACCGGGACCTTATTTGGATTTTGGACTTGACGCTGATGGGATTTGCAGGAAAGGATGGACTTGAGGTTGATGGGATGATCAGAATTGGCTCAGCTGCGCAGACTGGACCTTGAGCTGATGCTCTGATGGCCCGACACACCGCGGAGTCTTAGCAGAGGGGTGGATGTTGGAGTCAGACGGCCCAGAGGCTCAGCGAGGTCTGAGCGCACAGGTGCACCTCCCTCCCGGTGCGGCCTGGCCCGTGGGGCCTGGCGCAGGTGTGAACGTGGCGGGATTCCACTCCCACGGCAAGGAGCCCAAACAACCGACTTTGAAATCTGCAAAACGGTATAATCTGCTCCTAAACTTATCCCTTGAAGGAGAGACTGCGCCCTTCCTGAAATGAGAGACCGATTCCAAGTCTGAGATGCTCCTCTGGCCTCTGAGGGGAAGCAGACCGCGGGGGTGGGGAGGCTGCGGAGGCTGCACGACCTGGAACCGCAGTCGGCTGGGGGCCCCACAGGGCGGAATTCCACCGACAGCCACGGAGCTCAGAGGAGGACAGTGACACAGGGACAGAGGTGCCGGTGTCCTGGCCCATGGAAGCCGTGTGATTGTAAGTGCACTCTGCCTTGAGCCAGCAACCTTGTAGTAACTTCTTGTGCAGCAATAGAAAAGTAACAAGACTGTGTACAGAAATCTCTAAAAATTACAGAATTGATGAATGGATCAAGAAGATGTGGTATATATATACAATGGAGTACTACATGGCAATGAGAAAGAATGAAATCTGGCCATTTGTAGCAAAGTGAATGGACCTTGAGGGTGTCATGCTAAGCGAAATAAGTCAGGCGGAGAAGGACAGACACCATATGTTTGCACTCATAGGTCTAACAGGACAAACCTAACAGAAGACCATAGGGAGGGGAAGGGGGAAAGAGAGCTGGGGAGAGACTATTGAATACTGGAAGCAAACGGAGGACTAAAGGGGGTGGGGGAAGGGGAAATGGTCATGAAGGGGGGCACTTGTGGGGAGAAGCACTGGGTGTTATATGGAAACCAATCCGACAATAAACTATTATAAATTTTTAAAAATTTACAGAATTGATGCAAAGCAGTTACATTTGAAATATGTGATGCTCAGTCGCAACAGAAGTGCCAGTATTGTTCCGTGGGTTTTACTCATCTCCACTTACATCTCTTTCTTATATCCTCACGTTGGTTGATTTCTGTTTTCCTGTTGACTCAAGTCTCTGGTCACACTGCCACTATCATCTTTCACTTACACGTTTTTATTTCTCGCTTAATTTTACATTCACTGTATGACTTTTCTCAAAGTCTCTTTTCTAAAATAAGTCTGTATCTTTAACCATAGGTCTCTTGTAAAATATACCCCCTTCTAATTGTTTCTGGAATCTTCCAAGATTATTTTATCAAATACCTCTTCTTTCCTCTATAAGCGATCTTTGCTGCTTCACAAATCCTTCCTTTAGGACTATGCCTTTGCTCAGGCACCCCACCCTAAAACTAGACTTTGATTTCTCATCTTCTACCTGCCTGTAAGGCAACGGTTCTTAGCTGTTTTGAAGTTTGCAATCCCTTTTAATGTGCTCAGTTTTTGGTTCTTCCCCAAGCAAAACTCAGAGACACACACCTTGCCATATCTTCCAAACAATTTAAAGGAATTCACAATGAGCGAATGAGACCCCCACGATGTAAAATCACATTATTAATAATAATATGTACATTTATCTCTTCAGGTTTGAAATAAGGGCTGGTGTGTGTAATTATCCATCATACAGATCCTCCTAGATCAGCATCTTTCTACGATTCCTTTTGCTTGTACTCATTAGTTTGGTGGTAAATATTTAATAACTGATTCTCTGGAGACCAAAAGAAAAAGAATAAAGAAGGAAGGAAGAAAATCTCTGACACCTGGTGTTGGCTGATTTCTGTTGTGCAAATATCCACATCGTCGGTAAACTGCGTCTCGTGATGATGTCACTGACACAGGTGAGGGAGGCTGGGTGCTCTTCAACAGCGCCCAGGCTCTAATGCCTGACCATCTGCGCCTCTTCCCTGTGCTCATCCCAATGCTCCAGTTCTCTGGGAGCCTGGGTGGCTCAGTAGGTTAAGTGTCCTATTCTTGATTTCTGCTTAGGTCATGATCCCATAGTTTGTAGGTGAGAGACCCACGTCGGGCTCTGAGTTGACAGTGCCTGCTGTGATTCTCTCTCTCCCTCTCTCTCTTCCCCTCCCCCACTCATGCTGTCTCTGTCTCACTCAAAATAAATAATCTAGAGAAAAAAGATTTCCATTCTCATACTGAAGCCATGTACTCTTATGACCTGCCTTTACATCATATTATGCCTTCCTAATCGGGCTTTCCACCCTCTCTTATGATTTTTCATTTCTGTCCAGGCTAGAATGTACACTACAGATGGGGAGAGGCCTTGTCTATTTTGTTCATGACTGAGTTCCAAGACTGTCTCAGCACATGGTGTACATGCAATAAACATGCGTTAAATTAAAGAATGAGACTCTGGACAAGGCAAAGATGAGAGACTTTTTCCCTGACCATTTATGTGAATAATTTACTAGGTTATAATGAAAGTGACTAACATGATAATATTAGAGGGCCTACAACATCTTTATCAAGATTAATGTCTTTAAGATAAATGAAAAATCCTACACTGCTCTGTCTTATAGAGAGATTCAGATGGATGGCATAAGATGTCATTCTGCTAAGCCAAGATTGGTGTTCCGCACTTCATTGCAGAATCTTGGAATGGGGGCTGGAAAGAGCAAAACCTAGGGATGGAAGAGCAAGTGTGGAGTCCTGTAACTCACTACACCTCATTGATCACAATACCTTTTAAAATTGTGTATCTCCAGTAGAGAGTACAGAGTACTCTGGACAATGATAGACTTGTGTCCATGCTTGTTGAATCGAGACTAATAGAGATTAACTTACAGGTTTAGGAATGTGATGAAAATGATTTTCCAGATCCACTTGAGTTAAATTTGATAATATGGATATTTCATTTTACTCTACAACTTGGTCTTTATTAATTATTAGATATATGCATACTCGAATACCTCTAAATTTTCAGAGTCAAGTACAAATTGCTTGGGGACTGATGTTTAGGTAATTGAAGAAAACCAGCCCACAGATGTTTAAAGGATATTTGCTGACGATCTCGTGTATTTATATTCTTTCTATATTTTGATAACTTCAGAGGCAAATATAACCAACTAGAATAGGTATCTTTCTCGTTGCTTCTATAGGAAAAAAATTTCCTTATGTGCCTTTGTGTTCAGGACAAGATGTTTGATTGAACTTTGTATATAATAGACAGTTAAAAGTCTTCAAGGCACTAAAACAAAACTGTAAAGAGGCAAAGTAAAAGAAATGAAATGATAAAATTCAGTCTTTACATTGATATAGAAATTCGCATTGAGAAAACATTTATTTTAGGGGGGCCTGCGTGGATCAGTTAGTTAAGTATCAGACTCTTGCAATTTGTGGGATCAAACACCATGTCACATCGGGCTTCATGCTGATAGTATGGAGCCTGCTTGGGATTCTTTCTCCCTATTTCCCTGACTTCCCTCCCCCCCTCTTTCAATAAATGAACTTAAAAAATGTTTATTTTAAAAGTATGTGTTGATAAAAAAGCATGCTTATGTGTTCTGGCTGACTGTTAATACAATTGATGAAGTTGTGTTTTGGGCAGCATAATATTACACAGATATGATGCAGTGGTGGATGGGAAAATTATGTTGATCTCATAAATCATGACATTTTCAGGGAGTTATTAAAACGAACTGTTAGACACTTAGATGACTTATCATTTTTATATATATTTATCCCATTGAGTTCTATTACCTTTTCCTTCCAAATCATCCTTCCTCTCCTTTTCCAGATTTCCAGTGTGCCATCATTGAAAATCTTGGAAAATTTTGCCTAATGTCAGAATAGCAATTCATTTGATTATTCCATTCAAACACAGTATTTTCCCTCGATGTTAAGCTAGTTATCTTAACAGTGGCTTGCCTCCCTCTTACACAGCTGCAAACCCTCCCCCTCTCCGAAGCCTTTCCCAGTTGAAATTTTATTAGTTTTGCTTTCTTTCTAAGCATGAAGCAGTTGAACTCTCCCCTGTTTGTCCTCACAGTCTGTACAAATCCACGTACTTGTTCCGCTGCTAATCTAATGTTTATCCACATCATGGTTGAGCACAGGCTTTCTTCACGATCTTCATTTTTCTGGGTACCTAGACCTGGACTTCAGTGCCCCAGAAAACAGGGGCTGAGTTCATTTAATCGAATTTATATTTCTGCACACACAAGAAAAAAAATTGTGCATGGCGGTGAGTAACTTACTTATGTTTTGGGCCAATTCTGCATGTCTCATTCCTCAATTACATTATAGTTTTTCTCTTTCTCTCTTTCTCTTTGACCTGTGCTTTCGAAAAGATTCTATTTAGCCTCTGCATTTGTGAGCAGCTGGAAACAGGATGGAATTCAATTCACTATGTGGAGAGCTTTGAATTGTCTATCTTTGGCTGGGTGTTTAAAATGTAATAGAGGGTGTCATGGAGGGAACTTATTTTGGAAATCCAGAACTCATTTGCATCCATATTGTATTTTGTGTCAAGGATTTAGGAAGGTCAAACACTCTCATTGAGTTCGTATAATAGATAGAGGTCACTCTTCTCTGCAGACAAAAATCTTTGATGAAATTTATTCATGAACCGGGACAATCTCAACAGTAAAATAATTCATTGCCCAAAATATCTTTGCTGAAAAATTCAAATAGCCAGATGGTGGTTGTGTAGCCCTATATCCTTTCAAAATACGCTGTAGTCAACAGATTATACGTCAGTGAGAAAAAGAGGGGTTGATACTCATTGTAAATGTAATGTGATCATGACCATATATCTCCTGTATCCAGAATTACAAGAGGATAAGATGACAGAAAAAAATTCCATTTTCTTTAGTACAGGTCATAGTTTGTGCATAAAACAAATATTCTTGACTTTGACTCTTACTCAATAATTCCACAGGCTAAGAAAATTCAAGACATCTGGTCTCATTCAAAAGGTAATTGTTAGAACATATATAAAGATAGAAAGATATGATCAGTGCCCTTCTCCATCATAAAGTTCTATAATTTAATTCATAATTGTTATGTAATATTAAGGCAAATCTATTGAGTCCTCTGCCTTATTTTGCTAATAGGATTAAATGTTACTCACCAACTGAAGAATTCTGAATGGCTGTTAACCACTTCTGATGTGATGTTTGTATCTACTTTGGTTCTCTTGATGTCATTTTGGCTGCTGATATGATACAGAATTGGGACTTAAGCACGTATTTAGCCCTTAAAATTGGGACACAAAAGTATAATAATTGTAGTCACTTGACAAATACAGCTGCCTATAATAGACTGTGTTTCTTCTTTTGTATTCAACAGCATGCCATGCATTTTAAAGGTGGATTGTGGCCAAGCTTCTGAGGTTTTGGTCATGTTCTTGATGTGAATGGTCATGGAAGCCTCTTGAACTATCACAAAGATGGTTGGTTAAACCACTAAGAAGTGAAATACATCGTGATGGTCCACATAAGGATTATTGGAGATAAAATTATTGATAAATTAAAGCCACTTTAGTGATAGAGTTGTCACTTTCCCTACCTCTTCTGCCTTTCCTGCATTTACTAGTCTTCTGATTTACCAAAATTTTGCCATGGAAAAATGATATTTTCTATTGTACCTCAATGTCAAATTTGGCATTCCCAACCCAGTACCTGGACAGAACACAGTATGTGAAGAATGCATTTTGGACTTAATAAAAATACAAAGCTCAGAAAATCAGTTTAAATATCAAGATATAAAGTCAATTTAAGTGATAGAACTAAAAAAACTCACTAAAACCAATAAATAAAAATGCTAGATGTCAAACCTAAATTCCACTCACATCATCGTAATTGTACGATGACAAAAAAAGAAATAATTTGTAAATGAATTGTAAAATTATGAGGAATTTTTAAAATTAATTGTCCTATGCAAAGCTTTGCTTTTAAATGCGTCCTTAGAGACACATTATATCCTTGCCTAGAACTACGGGCTGTATCAAAATACATAACAGGGAATTATTTAGCTAATTGAAGGGAAGCCATAAAAGCAAATGAAAGTCAGCAACCCAGAAGAAGGTAGTCTTAAAATGTGGGCACAATGGGTTGCTGTGTCTATATTTAGGATTACATGATTCAAAGCACAAACACTAAAGGATCCTTGCCAATTTAGCACACATTTTGGGAAAAGAATTATCTCCAGACCTTGTCTGTAGAAAAAGCATGGATATTATTTCAACAAATTCCAGGAAGAGATACGTGAATACTTACTATGTATGAGATCTTATACAAGATACAAAGTTAAATGAAATAGAGTGGAAGAGTCCAAAGTCCAGGTATGGAGAAAGATTTACACTGACACGTACTTTAAATACTGTAATGTTCTGAACCCAGGAAGAAAGTAAGCACAGTTGCTGTGAAAGTTTGAAGCAGAATGCCCTTTGTAAGAACTTTAAATAGGGCATTTGAATTTTTCACAAGTCTGCTCTGGCCTCACTCTCTCTAGGTCACTGCATCTATTTCTGTAGCTTTATTTACATTGATTTGTAAATATGTATCTCTTTCTTAAATCTCCCCTGTCAGCCTGACAGTCTTTATCCATCTGCCCACACAACTTTCCCACCTGGATATCACAAGTACCTCAAAGATTCCCTCTTCCCCAATGCCTTTTCAAAGCTTACCCATCGACCAGAATGCTTCATTTAAACATACTAATGCTTTCTCATGGTCTTAAATTCCAGCATATTTAACACATTTTCCAAGTGTCATGTAAGTTGGTTACATCTGTCTCTCCTTGTCAAGAACGCTTGTCTTTTACACTGAAGAGTATCGCTACCTTTTGATCTGATGGGAGGCTCTGCTTTTATCTTGTGAGGCCCCGTGCTCTATAGCATCCTTGAGAAGGTAGTCTGGAAAAATGGTGTCCTGTGAGTATAGGCAGAAGCATGAGAACGTGCTGAAGAGGTGAATCTCAGCCTCTTCATATAGAGATGATCCCTCTTACATTCCCATTCATAGATACAAAATATTTTGAACTTTCTAATTTTTCCCATGCTTCTTTCTGGCTCTAAGATTCCAATTCCTCTACCGCTTCCAACTGAAACAGCTTTTACCTCGTTAACTTCTGTGCATCCTTGAATCTCAGCTCAAATGTCACCTACTCATGGAGGATTTGCTGGCTCCATTTCCATCTCCCTGCCCGAGTCTAGCTCCAGCTGGTCCAGGGTTCCTTGAAGGATGCATGGTGTTGGCCCGAGAGAGTGAAAGAGCCTCAAGTTTCTTTCTGATCACCAAGGAGGCATCTCTGCACTGACCTGAACATCAGCTTTATTTACAGTAAAAAAAAAAATGCATGGGGCACAGCACAGAAGAGGCATTTGCCTTAGACAATGATTTCTGATGACACATTTCTTTGGTATGTAAAAATTTCCCAGGACATAGATTGGTAGAAAACTCATGCATAACCTTTATCAATAGTGATTGATTGTAGACGATGCTTATCATATGAGGAAGAAAAGTATCTTCAACATTCAAATACAAGGCAATGTTTTTACATAGCAAAAGCTAAGGTTAGTTCTTTGTGAGCAGGGGTCAATAGCCTGTTTGTTTAAGGGCAAGTATAAGAAAACCAGGATTCTCAGGAAATGCAAATGTTTGCTCCCATTAACACAAAGGAAGAGGTTCCTACAATAAGTTCCTTCACAAGGTGCAGTCAGCATATTTTAGGATAAGGGGACAAGTCACTCCCAATACTAGTCAACGCGGTGCCTTGGGGGTCAGTGCTTAAGCCAAAATAATTGAGTGGGGGGGTGGATATTGGTCACGGCTGATGGCGGGAGGCCTTGCAAACCCACCTTACCTCACAAGGAGTTTTCTCAACTTAGTGAGTTCAGAAATGACTCCCAACACTCCCCTCCCCTTGTGCCTACATGTTGTATCCATCCTAGACGACCTGCTGTGTAAGTTCTAGGGGTGGAGGGTCAGTGGCTCTTTGATTTTCCAATTGCAGCAAAATTTCCAAAACATAAAACTTAACATTTATTTTTAATTTTTTAATGTTTATTTATTTTTGAGAGAGAAAGAGAGAGAGAGAGAGAGAGAGAGAGAGAGAACAATGAAGAGAGGGACAGAGAGAGAGGGAGACAGAATCTGAAACAGCCTCCAGGCTCTGAGATCTCAGCCCAGACCCTGACATGCGGCTTGAATCAAAGAGACCCATGAGATCATGATGTGAGCTGAAGTCAGATGCTTCATGGACTGAGCCACCCAGGTACTCCTTAATATTTTTTATTATGTAAATGAATGAGGCCCACATGGAGATTCATTATAATGGAAAGCAAACAGCAGGCAGATGAAAATGTATGTGTGGGGCTAATACTCACTTCTCACTCTGTGAGAGTATTTCAGACAGAGGGGGCTGTATCAGCCAGGTAATGAAAGTACTTTTCTACTAGCTTTTTGTCTGTATCTTTCTTAGTTTCTTATAGCTTTTATCACATTTTAATTATGCTTGCTTACCGGCTTAGCATGGTCTTTCTTGCCAGACTCTCTGGTCAATGTCTTTTTTACTGTGGTGGGGACGGTATTGGTGCAGGCAAAGGGTCTCAGCTACGAACCTAGAAGACAAAGTTATATTTTCCTCCTCTACATGGATATAAGCTTGCATGCATTTGTCTTTGTTTGTGTTCAAAATAGACAGCCTAGGTGCTATTTTCACTGCTGAGGTGTGGTTTAAATAGCTTAAGGCAGGGGAGCCTGGGTGGCTCAGTGGTTAAGCCATGGACTTTGTCTCAGGTCATGAACTCTGCTCCTGAATTCGAGCTCTGAATCAGGCTCTGGGCTGACAGCTCAGAGTCTGGAGCCTGCCTCAGATTCTGTGTTTCCCTCTCTCTTTGCCCCTTCTCTGTTCACTCTCTGTCTCAAAAATAAATAAAACAAAGCAAACAAACAAATAAATAAATAGTTCCTGGCAAAACAAAGGGATAAAAATACTGCACTATCATTCTCCTCCTTAGTCTCTATACAAATCAACAGCTTTATGCAAGGCTATTTAATTGAATTATTTATTTAACATGATACAATATAGCATTTGTATATATGTTTATCTATGTATTTGGAGGGGAGAGGCAGAAAGAGAGAGGGGGAGATAGAGGATCTCAAGCAGGTTCCACGTTGTCGGTGCAGAGCCTAACAAGGCTCAATCCCATCAACCCTGAGATCATGATCTGAGCTGAAATCAAGAGTTGGGCGCTCAACTGACTGAGCCACCCAGATGACCCTTGACAAGCCACTTTTGCCCATTTATCATGAGTCAGGCAAATAGAGATATGAAAGAGGAGAGTCCCTGTGTAAAGGAGAGATGGAATCCACTACCACACGGTCCGATAGATATGTGCTGAATAGGGGTATCTATTCATGTGAATATGATGTGTGAATGTGTGTGTATGCATGAATGTGTGTGTCGGGACAAAGGGCGGTCTTGGGAAGGGGTGGTTACAATTATAGACAAAAATTCCGACTGGAACTGATACCTGATCATTAAAACAAACTGAAAATAAATCTTTCCAAATAGGGGGAAGTATGTCCCAGTCAGAGCACCAAATAGGTGCAAAGTGTAGCAAATGCAGAGACAGTCATGCTGTGAAGGCTATAGGTGAGCAAACTGGTGTCATGTACGGGGCGGTCAGGCAGAAACAGTAGTAATACTAGGCGTGTGGGCAGAGGGGCTCACTGATGACCTTGTCCTCCTTGCAGAAAGCTCAAACTCACGGTACTTTTGAGAGATCTAAAACAAAAAAATGAATTGTCTGTTCCGGTGGTTAGAGAGAAAATTCGAAAACCCGTGTTGGAAAAGGATTGGCCATGGGGTAGGAAACATAATTACAGGAAATTGTTGAGTCTCCTCAGCACCAAACCCTGCTTTTCAATTAAATCTTTTCTCCTTTGCATGTTGCTCTGTATCCCTCAACTCTCAAGGATGCTGAGCAAAGAAATGTCTCTTCCCAAGGAGGGAAGGAGATTTATGTAGAGAACACTGACAATTTTCAGTGTAGACAATTTAAATTGTATACACCAGTTCTGAAACAACAACATATATTTGAGCTTACATTGAATAAGATCAGTAGGATATTTGTTTAAATACATTCTGAATCAAAATCAGTCTCCACTGTTCATTGAACCTTTAATTTGTGTTCAAATATATGCCTTCTTTATAGGGGATTGTCATGCCAACCAAGGAGAGGGTCAAAATCAACAGATCCCTCATATTTAGCTATCTTTTAGGCCATTGTAAGAAACTATCATGCTACATGAAGGGTACAGATTTGATCACATGTACAAGACTTAATGCTAACATTTATAAAATGAACTCAAATATTCTCTTAAAACATCCCATGAAGTAATAATCATTGCAGAATGAGCACATCCTCCCTTAACTTGCTTCTTAACTGCTGCTCTTTGTAAAGAACAATTAGTTCATCAGAAATCCTTACGACCTCCGCCTTGTTCACAGTGGCTAATATAAGTCAAGAAAAACATCAAAATGGACTCTATCTTTAGCAACTTGTTATATAAAAAGACAGAATTAACGTCCTCAAAATATTTTTGAAAGAGTACAATATAGAGTTTGGTCAAATCCCCACATCTTTGTGTATCGTATCTGTGCACAAAAGTTTTGAGGGAGGAGGAGCACCTGAGTGGCTCAGTCAGTTGAGCATCTGACTGGTGCTGAGGTCACAATCTCACAGTTGGTGGGTTTGAGCCCCGCGTCGGGCTCTGTGCTGACAGGTCAGAGCCTGGAGTCTGCTTTCGATTCTTTGTCTTTCTCTCCCTCTCTGCCCCTTTCCAGCTCACATTCTGTCTTTCTCTGTCTCAAAATAAATAGACATTTAAAAATTAAAAAAAAAAGTTTTGAGGGAAAAGAGATTCTCCTAAATTAAAAGGAGGAATTCCTTAGGAAGGTTGGAAATTTCTGGGCCTTGAAATGGGAAAAATTTCAAATGTTAATAACTGTCATTCATTGAACAGTTAACAAGTGTCAGGTACTATTGTAAGTATATCATATCCATTCAATAACTGGTTTCTCATGAATGTTATGTGAAGTAAATGAAGGAAATTAAGAACAGAGAGGCCTCATTTCCACAGCTGGTAAGATCGGCTTGTGTTTGCATCTAGGGCTCCTACCTTGTGCTGCTGGAGTCTCAAGTAGAAAAGCATGAGTGAAAGGACGTGGATGCATGTGCAGTAGCTCACTGCCAGGGCGTCATTGGGTTAGATACGTTGAAATATATCTTACAATGGTGATGATTGGACAAAACTGCTGGCCTTGACTCAATATACAACCTACCACAGCAGGACTAAATTTTAGTCCTAAAATGGAATAAACGTTGGTCCAAAACCAACTGACGGGTTAGAAAGTAAAATGAAGCTGGTTGACCAACGAAAGGACAAGGCCCAAATCAAATGTAAACCTTTGAAAGCTCTGGATTTATAAGAAAAAACTTTCCTAAAATTATACAGTTTTATTAGTATAACATTTACAAAGCAAATTACTCTTAATTTCACAGTTACTGTGACAGAAAAATATCAGAAGCAGCATTATCTACATATCATATATCCTATGCATAAAATATTACTAAATATGAATAATCTTTGTGACATGTGTTTTTTTTTAACTTTTGTTTTGGCAAGTTGATACTATTATAAACTCTTTGACTATATGAGATACCAAGAAAATTTGCTTAACAAAAATGACCTCTGTTCAATAAAAGAAAAGACAGAGTGTAAGGGGGTGAGCTGAAGCAATGCTTCTTTTAATTATCAACATATTAGCTTGTTCTGAGGCAGAAGAATTTTTTGGTATTTGTAATATTCTGAAACTACCCTTAAGTCTGTTTATAACCATAAGACAACCTGGGGAAAGACATTTATGCTGTCTAAAATTAGATCAGAGCACATATCTAGGAAAAGGGAATCCTAGAAAACGTAAGGATAAGAAGACAGGAACTTCTCTGGAAAATTGTCAAAAGATGTAAGCAGGCAATGTGTACAAGGGAAACCCCGGAAGAGCAGCAAGCTCATGCAAAAATGCTCGAACTCATTAATATTTGGAAAAGTGCAAATTGAAAGAACAATGTACTGTCACTTCACACTTGCTGTGCTGCCAAATACGTTATAAACAAGGTGGTGTGGGGAGCCCCCGGCACCACTGGCAAGACAGCTCTGGCTGCAGCTTCTGGGAGAAGTCTGGCCCCACACCTCAGAGTGTTCAGTACCTATGACCACCGATCATGTTCCCCAGCTCACACCCCTGGGGGCGTTAACCCAGGGCAGGTGGGGGCGGGGGGCATCCAGGCGATGCTGGCCCCCGGCTGTCGGCCTGGCGGGGAACCCGGAGCCCATCTGGAGGTCTGGCTGAGAGGTGGGCACACAAGGAAGAAGGGCCTGTCCTGGAGCACCCAGGGGTGCTCGGAGAGGTTCTCCCGCAGCGCATCGAGACTTCGACCGGCTCTGTTTACTTTTTTCAGAGAGAGAGAGAATAACAGAGAGACACAGAGAGTGCGCGGGGAAGGGCAGAGAGAGAAGGAGACACAGAATCGGAAGCAGGCTCCAGACTCTGAGCTGTCCACACAGAGCCCGACAGGGGCTCGAACCCACGAACCTGAGATCATGACCTGAGCCAAAGTCGGAGGCTTAACCGACCGAGTCCCCCAGGCATCCCAAGGGAGTCATTCTTCAAGATGAGAAAGTTGTTTTTCTTTTGTTAAGGGGCTTACCTGGTTCAGTAGACACTATCTTCTGTAGAAGACAAATCCTGACCATCTCAGTGCTGTCACACATAAAAGGTTTCTTTTGATTCACATTGTAAGGCAATAAACTTAAAAAAAAAAATCTCTACTCATTTTTGAGAGAGAAGAGCACATGAGCAGGGGAGGGGCAGAGAGAGAGGCTGACAGAAGAGCTTAAGCTGGCTACGCCCTGACAGCAACAAGCCACATAAGGGGCTCCAACTCATGAACTGTGAGATCATGACTTGAGCCAAAGAAGTCTGATGTTCAACCGACTGGGCCACCCAGGTGCCCAAGGCAGTGAACATCTTCATGGGCAGGCAGCCCACCTGGTGGTCTGGGGATCCATCCACCTACAATAAATGGCCCATGAGGTCACTTACCAGTCATTTTCATGCCAGCCAGTGGGGAAGAAAAGTGGGGGCTCAACGGGCCACACATGGAAGGCTTGCCCCTAGCCATCCCTCCCATTTCTTGGCTGTGTTCTGTGCGGGAAAGGCTAGGAGTGTTAAATCAAGTCGTGAGCTCCGTAAGAAATGAGTTACACAACAGTCATCCTGGCAAGCTTTCTGCCCCTGTAGGAGATAGTTGATGAACCCTACTATCTGTGGGGGGCCCTGGTCCTCAACTAAACACTCAAATACACTAAGGTTTACACCAAGCAAATGCATGAATGAGGAAACAAAATTATGGATACAATAGTATTAGTCCAGACAATGCCGTGAAAGTATTATGATTATTTGGAATAAGTGTAATCAGTAGAAAAATATGGCCTATTTTTAGAGACATACTTTCCAAGTCAGGAGTTATTCTAAGTATACACATAAAATCTCAATCACAAAACTTAAATTATGTACTAGAAGGTTTTAATAATTATTAAATAGAAATAATAGCATCTTGGAATATAATACTGATTATGATTTTTTCTTAGAATTGAAATTTGAAAAAGTAACAGTGAAAAAATAAATACACAAGTGAAAACCAGTATGATTCAGTGGAGATTTTATGTTTGATGATTATGGCATACTAAGATCTGAACACTTGAACCTCAGTTTCATAAAAGTAAGATAAAGGTTTATTTTTCCAGAAGCTTCCACAGTATACTTATGAGCCATTTAAAGACCATGATTAGAGAGGGTTAAAAAACTTAAAGCTGACTAACTGAAAAACAAAAAAAGGATGACTTGTCTTGACTTTCCTGCAAAATGTACTGTATTTATGACATATAACATTTGAAAAGGGAGTTCATATTTTCAAAACTTTTCAAAGCTTATCAAAATGCATATAGGATTATAAGTGCATTTTAGTTTCCCTTTTCATTGAAATTAGTGTTGGTTTCAGGCATTCGGTGGAAGGATCTTTCAGCTTGGGTGAGATTGCTGTCTGCACGTTTTCCTTTCTGCTGATTATGATTCTTGACAGAAGACATGTGATTGATTCTGACTGAAAATGACAAGGACAAATGCCCGGGTTTTCCATGCCTCTCATAAAAAATGATTGATTAAATTCCAAAGAAAAACACCATAGGCAATTGGGTAGGCATCCTGTAATATTAAAATCTGGACTTTAAAAAATGATTTCTTGGGGCACCTGGGGGGCTCAGTAGACTGAATGCTCGACTTCGGCTCAGGTCATGATCTCATTGTTGTGGGTTCGAGCCCCGTGTTGGGAGCCTGCTTTGGATTCTGTGTTTCCCTCTCTCTCTGCCCCTCCCCTACTCCTGATCTAGGTCTCTCTCTAAAATAAATAAACATCATAAAGTTTTTTAATAAAAAATATTTCTTAAAATATTGATGTTTTATAGTTGTAACCTAGTTAATGTGTGTGTCATTGATATATTCATAGTTGGAGTTGGAATAGATCTCTAATTGATATATTCATAGTTGAAGTTGGAATAGATCTCTAATTCGGGCTTAAAAAACATCAGCCAAAGCATTCCCCCAATCACAAAATTGAAAGATGAGTCCCAGTTTTCCATTGTATCTATTTCTTGTACTGACAGTAATAACAATCCATTTCTATTGGACCATTGAACAGATTTCAGTCAAATATGTCCAAGTGCCTTACGGGAAATAACCAGGCAAACTTTGTTCTGGGGGTTGTGTTTGCTGTTCACTGCATCTTAATTGTTAATGTAACTTTATAATTTCATATAAAATTTGAAATGTGCATTCTGTTTATTTTCTTCTGATGGTGGCAGTGGTTAATGGAGAGATGTTATCATACTGTTATTTTATTTTTTGCAGTTTTACTCTTGTTTCCAATTCTGCCTCCTCTTTCATGATTCAGATTGCCCTGGGAGAAGTTTTAATTAGCTTTCAAGCCTGAGTTCGGATTGCGTGTGCAGAGGTAGAGGGGGCGACAGCACACGTGGCTCTGGGTCCGCTGGGTGCCTCTGGCCTGGTGACTTCACTACACACGGCTCCTTCCACCTGTTCAACCCTATCCTTCAAGGCAGGCGCATCCCACATAGAAACTTAATGATGAGTCTCATAAAATTTTTTACCAGCTAACTGCTCATTCAGATACGTATAATCATGACAACTTTTACACTGTGGGTGTGTATTTCTTGCACAATCTGAAAAGTTGTTACGACTAATCAATTTAATTACTTGAAAAGAGCGCTGAGTAAATCAGGACGACCAGCTGCATTTCAAGGAAAAGCTCATGTAGATTGGCTTTATACAGCATGAATGGTAATTGTTTTTAACTTTTTAAAAAATGTTTAATTATTTTTGAGAGAGAGAGGCAGAGAGATAGAGGGAGGCTACAGATCCGAAGCAGCTTTCTGCTGAGCCTACAGCCCAATGTGGGGTTTGAACTCACAACCTGTGAGATCATGACCTGAGCTGAAGTTGAACACTTACCCAACCAGCCACCCAGTCACCTCAAATGATTAATAATTTTGCTGATGTTCTTGAATCTGTAAGGCCGTGCTGGCAAAGCAGACTATAACTTCCCTGGTGTAATATGCGAGACAGGAGTGACATACAGAACAACATTTATATTTTAATATAGTTTAGTTTAATTGCATTGTAAATTTTAATCTTAAAGCCCATGGATATTTTTTGTTTCACTGACCAATAATTTTTGATATATATATGTATGTATTTAAGGTATGGTTCAGATTAGCAGCCCTAACGGTATTTATTTTCAGATAAATGTTGTGCTTAAAACATGCCAAAGAAAATTTTTTTATTAATTTTTTATTTATTCTTTAAAAAGGTTCTTTTTTAACACTTAATCATTTTTGAGAGACAGAAAGAGACAGAGTATGAGTGGGGGAGGAGCAGAGAGAGAGGGAGACACAGACCCAAAGCCGGCTTCAGGCTCCGAGCTGTCAGCACAGAGCCCAATGTGGGGCATGAACGCACAAAATGCAAGATCATAACCTGAGCTGAAGTTGGGTACTTAAGCAACTGAGCCACCCAGGCGCCCCAAGAAAAATTTTTAAACTTCAGAAACTGCAAGCATTTATACTACATCTGTTTAAAAATATAGACAGTACAGAGTATCAGGTGTTCGTGTGGATCGGTATATTGACAACTTCACAACCAACAATTTTCTCAGCTTGAGTGTTTGCTGGGGGACCGTTCAGTTAGCCAAAGTCATGGTTGTTATAATAAAAGGACTTGTTTCATCTTTACAAAGATATTCTTTGATGAGCACATAAAAACCACAAAACAATTGCCATGTGCATTATCCTTTAAGAAAATACTGATAAACTGAGCTTAAAATAGAATATTGTAAAGGCGTATTAAAGGCATACCATTAAAGTATCAAATTTCATTTTCTCTGATTTCAAAGAGATTTAAATGACTATAAAGTGACTAGGTACTTTCTTGCATTCAGAAATGTGTCTATTTGAGTTTTAAAGGTGCTGCGTGTGCCTCAGGCCTGACCATCCTCTCGATGACGTCCCTGTGGTGATGGGTACGGGCTGTGCCAATGTCCATATTTTGTAGTTGAATTTGCTCATCTCAACAGCTCAGATCTATCCTTGAAAAGCCAGCTTACATGATCATTCCCTCTGCAAGACTGTGTATATGATGATTGAGAACTCGTAGTCACGGGACTAGATTAATAATGGCGAGTAGAATTATTTCGGCATTCAGGACAACTGGTGCCGCCATGCTGCAAATAGTTTTAATATTAGTAAGAAGTACTTGAAAGACTTGATGAAAGTATTCATAAGTATTTTCCTGAGCAGGATGTCTATTGCAATAGTACAATAAATTACCTTTGCATCATTTTTCCAGACATTACCAAATCCTTTTACATATCCAAAAGAATGTAACTCCACAGAATTTAGACATCACTTCATATGGCTTCTACAAAGGGGAAAAATGGAATAAAACACACTTACATCATTTGCCTTACGAATTAAAGCTTCAGCATCTAAATTTTTTAGGAATGTGGTTATGTACATCTTTCTCTTTTGGCAACATGCATATGTAAAGTAAGAGTCCTGGTGCTGATGTTTACCACTCAGAAGGAATCATTGTTCATATATAAATCTGTTTCATAAAAACGAAAGTACTAGGCAAATGTTCCTTTGTACTTTCTTTTCCTACTGCCTCTTCTTTCTCCTATATCTTTATCTCCTGTGATGTGCACAGGGAGCGGAAGACATCACAAATATTCCTCAAAGTGAGCAGGATGACGGAACCTATATGCTCAGGATAGCAGATTAAAATAACAGAAGGAGCCTGAGACAGTAATGCCACGTGCCATGGAGCAGGTGACAGTTGACCACCATGAAAAATCAACTTCTAGGTTCTTTATTTTGGAAAATTGATGTTTTTCTTTGCTTTGTTTTGTTTGTTTTGGAAAACCAATATTTAGTTAAACTTAAAGGGTCAAGCTTCCATTACACGCAGCAAAATGCACCCATAAATGTTCCGGGGGGCGAGTAGTTATGCTGGACCTTCAAAGCTGGGACATTAGACTAGATTAGTAACATCCTGAGAACATTCCAATAATAACACCTCTTGCCACCTGTGGGAATTGTAACAGGCTCACTATGAGAAATATCAAGCGTCCATTACTAGGAATGAAGAGCTGAGAGACTGAGACAAGATCATAATAAGTCACAATTACTTTACTAGTTTTTATTATTTCTGTATTTTAGGAAAAAGTAATATGAAATATGAATATCATACAAGAGCAGTAAAAGGCTGACAAAGTAACTAATAAGCCAAAAAATTCCTGAAGCTCACCCATTTATTTTACTAACTTTTATTTTAAATAGAAATCCAGGTTGAACTTCGATAACACTTTCCTTTTCTGTGCATTTGTACATTTTTTAAAGCTCTGCCTATAATTTAAAAATATGAAAGGGAGATAAGCAGTTTAGAAATCAACCAAAACCAACACCAAATATATTTAAGTGTAAAAATTGGAAAGAACATCCAGAGAAATACCTAAACACCTGTTTCCATGGAGCCAAAGGACCAGTCGCTCAACCAGAAAACGGAACTGACATTCTTTTCCTCAAAAAGTGTGTGCTGTTCAATCTCTTCAGGCCCAGAGTTTGAAACTGGAATGTGCTGATGTTTTCATGATAAAGAGACTTGCTTTTTCTCTTCTGACATGTTTTCTTCCTTTAGGGTTTATTTTTCTGATTCTGATATTTTAAACTAGATTTTAAAATATCTAGATATTTTTCCATACCTCAACTTTAAAATAGAATATTACAATATTCAATGAGCTTTCTTCCAACATATATTTATGTAATGCACTTTTATATACTGTGTCTCAGGACACCTTAGAACACTATGCATAGCTGTATGTGTCTGAATTAAGAGAGAATGCTAAATGGAAATATGTGTATATATGCTTTCAATGGTGGGGGAATGGAAGGAAAGAAAGAGAACCCATAATAAATTTAATTTAAAATTGCCCACTGGTGGAGAGCAGGGCTTGAAATCTGGCTTCTAGAGTCTGAATTCTAGTTTCTACAGCTTATTCTGTGATATTAACTAAATTGCCCTTTTTAAAATTGTTTTATCAATTGTGAATTGGGGGAAAATGTACTTATCCCAGACTCTTTGTGAGGATTAAATAAATGAAGACATGAAGTTGCTAAGTTAGTCTGTGAAAGCACAGACGCCCGTCACAGGCCAGATTTGATCTTTGCCCCCAGAATCAACTGGATTTTGGTAGATTCTAGTCTAAATCTGAGTTCTTGATGAAACACCTTGATAGCATATGGTGATTAAATAAATGCTCAAATAGAATAAAAGCACCTTCCTGAACTGGTTACTCCTCTACCTGAAAAACTGCTTATATTTATTAACACTCTGGACATGAGTTCATGATTTACCTTATTAGATATGGCATTTAAATTTATGCCAAGTGGGGGGCACCTGGGTGGCTCAGGCACTTAAGCGTCTGACTCGATTCAGCTCAGGTCACAATCTCACAATTTTGACTTTAAGCCCTGCATCAGGCTCTGCGCTGACAGTATGGAGCCTGCTTGGGATTCTGTCTCCCTTTCTCTCTGCCCTTCCTCCACTCACTTGTTATCTCTCTCAAAATAAAATACTTTAAATTTATGCCAATTTTCTTTTGAAATATTATAAGTTTAAGCTCTGCAGAACAATCATCTATAAGAAATTTTAAGTAAGGCTTGAGTGTGACTTACTGCAACTACATCACTAATTACCCTATTAAGAAATAGGTTAAAACATAAGATGGATGGTCCACAAATGTCCTCAGCTTTTGTCTCAATGGTCAAAATTCAATATTAATTAAACTTTATTATAATATATAGAATCTTTGTTATTCATCTACTAATATGACCTGTTAATAATTTCTGATAAGTTAAGTTCTGTGGCAAGAATTTCTGAACAGATAATAAAATTCAGTCTGGTTAAATAAAAGATACCACATATCCTCTCTTTTTAACTTGCAGTTATATTCCCTTCCCCTCCAAACACCACCGCCAATACAGTCACAGAGGACAAGAAAGGCAGACTTTTTCCGACCTGTGGTTGAGTAGTTCACACATACCTGGCCATTGTGTCTCATCTCTTGTCAAATAAAGAGACTTGAAATTAGCTTTAAAAAAATCAAAGTTGTGTTTCTTATCTGCTAAACCAAATGTTAACAGTCTGTGGTTAAAAACCAAATGATGCAAGTCAGCTTATTTAAAGACTAAGGAGGTAAGATGGCTTCCAAAAATGATAAAGAAGGGGAAAGTGTGTAATAGGTTTATCAGGAAATTAAATTATTTAAGTGAATTTCTTCTATTTGTATTTTAGCATTTTAAAAAGTCGTGGTGATAGTTAGCTGGTATAGTTACTTTGACATTTTTTGGTCTTAATTGCCCCATTATTTTATGCTGAAGGAAACTCAAAATGACATTAGCTTCTCACATTTTAAAGGGGATGGTAACACTTTCCATACTATTAAAATATTTGACTTTTAAAGAACTCGATGATGTACGTATACCGGAGGGAACTTGGGAAGAAAAATTCAAGTCCCTTTGTTTCCAATTCTCATACTACTTAATATGCTACTTCGTAATTTTCTGTGATTGTATTCTGGTTTTCCATCAGAACATGTGTGATGAAAATGCAAGACTTCGCTTCGCTTTATTTTCTGTTTGTCATTCTCAGCGTCTGGGTGAGTGTTGGCACATAATAGACACTCACTATCTAGTGAATTGATAATTAAATGAACGGGTTAACTAAAATGTGTTTTGCTTGGAGCAAGAGCACATATAAATGATGACTTAGCTAGAGACACATTTTGAAGGCTAGCAGCAGGACTGAACAGCAAACAAAAACCAAGATAGAGACCAGGAAGCTGATGAAAAAAAAGGTTGTCAGTGTTATTACTGTATATCAATTTTCAACGGTGTTATTGTTCTTTAGGAGAATGGAATACAGATCACCAGATCACAGAGATGCCAATTTTATTGAAGGAACCTTATCAAGCATAGTAAAATTGCTCTACATTTTCACATGTGAATCTTTATGTGAGTCTGTATTAATAAACTTTATAACTCTTATTGTAAATAATCCTTTGGTGTTAATGACCACTTTGCCATGTACCCCTAAGCATTTGAAAACCATAGTTTTTAGGCAGATATATTTTATTCCGTGGCACTTGGTTAACCTGTGTTATTTGCATACTTGTGAAAATGAAAGTACTTAGCCACCCACTGTCTTCAGTTTTTTCTCACCGTGTCAAATTCCTGCTGGTGTAGATTAAATGTTTCTGACCATGAAGATGCTCTAGTAATGCATCCCCTTTCTGTGGATTTTGCTAATGCAGTAAAAACAAACAGAATGTCTTTTTTTTTTTTAAGAAAAGGAAGTAGAAGGTATAAAAGTAAGTGGGTAGCCTGCTCAGCAACTGAACATAAAAATCAAGTGTGTATTTGTGAAAAGGACACTTCCTGAGAACAGCAGACCGTGAGGCATTGCATGATGGGACAGTTTCCAGAAATCATAAGGTCTCTCAAGGAATCTCAAAACAATGAAGTCCAGCACTTGCTGAAATTGCATTCTGTGGCTTGGGTGAAAGTGTTGGTTTAAAAAGAATAGGAAATTCCATGCAAACTTTGCAGACGGAAGCCATTGATAAATCCCTAATAGCTTCAAGGGCTTAATAAAGAACCAATATGACCAGCAGATTTCATTTCTAGAATCTGATCATGTAACAATTTCCTATCCTTATTCTCTTCTTTCGTTTTCACCTTTGTTTTAGTTATTCTACACATTTGCCCACCCATCTCTATTCACTTAACCCTGATGTACCAGGCAAACTAAAGATAGAAAGAAATCAGCCTAAAATAAGGAGTAAATCCTAGCTTATACTCTTTCTGACTCTCACCCATACCTTTTCATGATTTTTCTATAACAAAGATTCCGGGATGCAGGATAAGTGACTTTCACGTACTTTTAACTTCTAGCCAAGCTTGTGGGCTGGGTAATGTTTGAATGTTGATATTATGAAATATACGCATTATCCATTCACATTTAGCCTGAAAGGATTACCTGGCTCCTTCCTTCCTTGGTTGCTTTAGTTTTCAAATTCTGTTGCATCCCTTCACGACCGCTATGAGCAATCCCATTTACCCCAAATGTAATCCTTCTGATGTTATTGTATCTTTGTAGATGTACTTAAAGATCCAACCCAAACTGCCTACCTGCCTTTTTTTAATGTTTATTTTTTTTTGAGATAGAGAGAGCTCGAGTGGGAGAGGGGCAGAGAGAGAGAAGGAGGCACAGAATGTGAAGCAGGCTCCAGGCTCTGAGCTGTCAGCACAGAGCCTGACTCATAGCTGAAACTCGTGAACTGTGAGATCATGACCTGAGCCTAAGCGGACACTTAACCTGCTGAGACACTCAGGCACTTTTATATTTAAGTCACCAGTAGGCTTTGTGGACATTCTAAATTTAAGTAGCTAGGGCCCTGCTGAATTATCATGTACACAAACAGAAAAGTCAAACGCCATAGGAAAGTTAGTAGTTCATTTCCCCTTGATATGTGAGGCACAACACCTAGTATTCTAGAAGAAGAACAGGTGAACTCAGCTCCTGTATTAACTTAAATTCTAGGCTTAGTTGCATGAACTTTATACTATAAGCAATGAAGGGATTTTGCAAATGTTGAGCTGGGGACTGCTATTATCATGAGAAAAATACTACCAGTAGGCAAATATGACAGTGTGTGTTGAAATAAGGCAGACTATCACTATTTTTACCCTGTAACCACAAAGATTAAAACACACACCTTCTTTGGATTTACAAAAAAAAAAAATCCACTCCCTAAAATCGTCATAGAAAAAATTCACCTTGAAATGAAGACTTCAGAGAGGAGCTGGTGTTAGTAGGAGAGAAGTGAATATTAATTGAGGACTTTACTACTCCTGTGGCACTGCTCTTAGAAACTTAGATTCATCAACACATCCTGTTCACATCACCATGATGACGGATACACATCTTACAGACGAAGAAACTGAGTTCCAGAAACTTTAAGTAACTTTCCCACCCCAACAAACATAACATTAACAGACATATAAATAAACAAACAAATGAATTGAACCCCTTAGCAATGCCCTCCTCTTAAAAACGAATCATCACCTTTTCCATAAAAGTTTCTGATCCACTTGTTCCATCCCATTTTCCTTTGTTGCTTGGAGGTTTCTACCAACATATGAAAAGATGATACGGATTTGTAAGCCCTGAATTATATACGTTGCTAGAGTTATTTTCAATTATTCTACAAATTTTAGTCTCTCTTGTACAGAATTCGTAAAGTGTTTGACAATGTGTCTTAGCTCAGAATAGGACCAGAGCTTACCATCAACAGTAAAGGTCTTGTCAGGGTCTCACGGGAATTTAATTTTAAGAGAGAATCTAGATTTAGAGGTTTTGGCTTTGCAGGACACTCAATATTTGACATTGGACTTTGCATTCTAAAGGTCCTCTCAGGTGAACAATTTTGTTTCTGCTGAAAGTTACCCTAAGGGGCAGACTCTCATCTGAACTGGAGATATAGTATAAATAAATACACGCAAGGAGCAAGGGTCTGGCCAAGAAGACTTGAACTTGGTTTGGACCCCAAAACTCACATCTGGAAAGTCAGTGGAAAGTTTTCCTTCTGCACCTTAGGTCTTGGTCCCCAGTCTAGTGTCCATGATTGCCAGAAAACAAGGAAGGTGACCTCTCCCAGATTCCTGGGAACATAATATAACAATACTAAAAATTAATACTAAAATACTAAAACTTAATGATTGGCCTGAAGTGCAATCTGAGAAATGGAAGCCATTCCAAGGAGAAATGTTCTGAGCTTTGTAGCCCTTCAGGCAAAATCAAGGAACAGATTTATCAATTCTTATGTCCCCATTCTCTTCATTTTAAAAACATAATGTTTATTTCCTTTTGAGAGGGGAGGGGCAGAGAAAGGATCCAAAGGAGGCTCCGCCCTGATAGCAGAGAGAGGCTCAAACTCACACACCACAAGATCATGACTTGAGCTGAAGTCAGACACTTAACCGACTGAGCCACCCAGGTGCCCTGACCCCCATCCTCTTCTAAATGAAAATCTTTTCCTAGATTTCCAAAATCATGATGCACATCAATAGATGCAAATGGCAAACAGATTTCCATAGAGAATCTGATCTGATAATGAAAAGATTCCCCAAAGAGCTTATATCTTCCAGGAGACAAACTAACCTTAGGGGTTCACAGAGCAATGAAGAGAGATTGACACTCAGATCTGATGATCTTCTCATCTCACCCTCAGGGATCCACCACTGAAGCTATAGGGGCCTCGGGGAACGTGCCGGTTAGAAGTCTCCAGGCTTGGATCCTGGCAGCCAGGGGTCCTTCAAAGACATAGGTGAAACCACAAAATTGTCCAATTCATGAAAACTTGACCAGGAAAACTGTAAATACATCAAAGCCAAGTTTCTTAGAACTTACTGCTATTAGTGAGACTACCCCCTTGACAGTTTTAGCACTTTTGCAGGTGGGAAGAAAGAATGTGTTAAAGCATTTCTATCACGGCAAGGAAAAAAATTAGAATTTGGAAAAATTATAAGATATACTTTCAGATTGATGCCAACTGCCAAGTGAGGGCCCTGAAGATGGTGTCCGTAAGAAAACTGGCCAAGTCAGTTGGCTGCATCGTCTTTGACAAATGGGTCGATAGGACTTTCCTGAAGCACACAGTGGAGTTATTTATGGGTTTCCTCCCTGGTAAAGCATTCTTGTAATACGCAAGCAGGTCATCCTGGGACTGGTGGTCTGTTCTCCCCTAAGTTGTGGGGACAGAGGCATCCTTGGTTGTCAGCCGCAATAGAATATCCTTCCGTAGCATTTCCAGTTTCGTTTTTGTTTTTTTGAAATGTTTATTTATTTGTGAGAGAACAGGTGCAAGTGGGGAGGGCAGAGAGAAGAGGGGACAGAGGATCCAAAGCGGGCTCTGCACTAACAGCAGAAAGCTCAAATGGGACTTGAACCCATGGACCATCACATCATGACTCCAGCCACAGTTAGAGGTTCAACTGACTGAGTCACCCAGGCACCCCGAGAGTTTCCAGTTTTCTGCTTTAAAATTTATTTATTTATTTTTTTTTTTGAGAGAGAGAGACAGAGCATGAGGTGAAGAGGGGCAGAGAGAGAGAGGGAGACGCAGAATCTGAAGCAGGCTCCAAGGGCAGAGCTGTGAGATCATGACCTGAGGCTCAACCAAGAGGTGGACGTGGACACTTAACCGACTATGCCACCCAAGCACCCTGTTCTCTTTTTGTTTGCTAAACCCATTTGCTGCCAGGAAGCAGCCCTCTAAAATCCATCTCTTTGTCAAGCTGTCTTCTGCTCATGGGATACAGGCCAGGATTTTATTAACTGATTAGCAAACTCAGAATGAAGGAAAATATAAATAGCAATATTAATTTCAAATTATATATGTATAATTTCAGAAATAATCATTGAAAATATTATACTGATAAAAGTTAAAGTATTTAGCTGTGTTAAAATATGAATATCCATCGGCCAAATTACACAGCATTAAACTGTAATATTTTTTTAATGTTTTTTAATTTATTTTTGAGAGAAAGACAGAGAGAGACAGCATGAGCAGGGGAGGGTCAAAGAGAGAGGGAGACAGAATCTGAAGAAGGCTCCAGGCTCTGAGCTGTCAGCACAGATCCCAACACGGGGCTTGAACCCACCAACCATGAGATCATGACCTGAGCCAAAGCCAGACACTTAACCAAATGAGCCATCCAGGTGTCCCTAAACTGTAATCTTAAAAGTGTAATTATAGTATGGTCATCTTACATTCTGTGCCTCAATGTGTATCAGATAAAATAGAAGAAATACAAACCTGGCAATAAAGGCTTCAAATTATTAAGATGCTATAGACTGTGTTAACCAATCAGTAAAAGCTAAAGAACAAAATATACAGCTTCAAGTTCCCGTGAACATTTAAACATTGGTTGTATATTTACTTCTAGATTTACTTCTAAATTTTTCAGTAAAGATAATCTATCATTTGTATTTTCTAACCACATATAAGCAAAATTTAATGTCAAAAGTATAAAAATTTATTTTATTTTAATGTTTTATTTATTTTTGATAGAGAGAGAGAGACAGCATGAGCAGGGGAGGGTCAGAGAGAGACGGAGATACAGAGTCCAAAGACAGGCTCCAGGCTCTGAGCTAGCTGTCAGCACAGAGCCTGATGCAGGGCTCAAACCCACAAACCATGAGATCATGACCTGAGCCAAAGTCGGATGCTTAACTGTCTGAGCCACCCAGGTGTCCCAGAAGTATAAAAATTTAAAATGCTTTAAATGACTATTACTTAAATTATGATTTAGAGCAAAAGTAAAAAGCTTGTAAACATTGTTTAGAAAAAGGAGATAACATTTGTGGTAGTTCATCCTTTAGAACTCTACATTCTTTGGAACTTCTCATTTGAATTTGGGTGAGCTTCTGACTGATTCAACCCATGGATGGGGATAGAAATGATGTCATAAAACTTCTGAGACTAATCTATGGAGAACAATGCGTTTCTACATTGCCTTCCCAGATGCTCACTCGAGGGAAACTCGCTGCCATGTACAAATGGTGAACGTCTGGAGAAGGCCGTGCTAGAGAAGACAGGCATGGTGGTGCCTAAGAAGGCGACACGAGTGGATGGACTGCGCATTTGGGATAAAGCGAGAGGGACTAGGAAAGGGCGTGGGGCATTCTCAGACAGCCTTGTGGGTCTTACCACCGCCCACAGGGAGGAGGGGGAAGGGGTTGTGTGCATGGAACTGCAGATCATGGAGCTGTTCTCAGGAGTTTTGACCACACTCCTGGGATACGCTGAACCAGGGACACACATTTGAAGAGCGCCCCCAATGGGCAGGAAGGAGCTGGCACTCTACCTTCCCCAGGCTCTGTACAACCTAGGAGCAGCCTGGGGGTGTGTGTGGTTTCCATGGAAATTTATGGGGTGGGTCCAGAGAGGCAGAAGTTGTCAGTCAACCATGTTCCTAGCAACTGTTTCTTTTGAAAGACATCTGAGTGGTAGGTTTTTTGACTGTCACCAACACACCACAGATGACAACCACAGTTGAGCCCAGGTTTCCAGTAATCATACCCAAATATGAAACGTGTGAGCAATGGGGTCAACATGGAATTTGGTCCTTCAGCCTAGTTACTTCAGCCAGAGAGTGACATATATATATATGTTTGTGGTAAAAAGGTGATAAAAGCAAACTCCAAGAATATCTATCTAGAATATGTTGCATTTTACTCTGTACAATAAAAATCAGATCTTCGTAAGACGGTAGTATCAGAGTTGAGTATAATGGATGGGGGGGTGTTCATATGAGAAGTTTGGTGGGTCCGAGACTGGGGTTTGAAGGAGATTCCACACAGAAAAAAATTATTAATAAAGGCAGAGGAAAGGAGATGCAGGGAAAACTCAAATTATTGTCACAGTAGTTTTAAGTTGCTAATAAAGTGTTTCTAGAAATGAAATGCAGTCTTGGGCCAGATTACAGGGCTGTGAGTCGTGGGGAGGCTCTGCTCCAGCTCTGATCCGCCAATGAAGGGTGGCCGGTGAGGGAGGGAGTACTTTTTAAGAGAAACACTTCTGATAACATCCTAGGTGCAGACCAAGGTGCAGACCGTGTGACCCGCCATTTAGCAGCCGCTGCCATATTCCAAAAAGAGGAGTGACTGCACACCCTGAACCAGTATGGCGGCTGGAGAGGACCATTGCCGAAGAAGAGGGTGAGGCCTGGAAAAATGTCGTGGAAGTCACCTCAGCAGGATCCAATGAAGGGCTCGATGAGGGTGTGGAGGGAGACTAAAGAAGCGCTCCTCATTGCCAGAACTTGATGACGTCAATTGTAGCACCAATTTGAGGTGAGTTTGGGGATTATCCTCATCAAGTGCCTTGACCTTGTGAATAAATCTAAATACTGTTCAGGGAGAGGTCTAAAATTTCTTTTTTAGTATGTTTTACTTATTTTTGAGAGCAAGAGAGACAGAGAACAAGCAGGGCAGGGGCAGAGAGAGAGAGAGACATGGAATCTGAAGCAGGCTCTAGGATCCAGACTGTCAGCACAAAGCCCAACACAGGTCTCCTACTAAAAGACCAAGAGGGCGGTGTCAGGATGGCCGAGTGGACTAAGGCGTCAGACTCAAAAGACCAAGAGATGATGACCAGAGCCAAAGTAAGACGCTTAACCATTTGAGCCACCCAGGCGCCAGTTCAGGGAGAGGTCTAAACCAGAAATAAAAGAAATGTGTGCCAGAGACCGAGTGAGCATAGGACACAGGTTAATAGTGAACCATTGCTTTGGGGGGCTAACGTAGTAAGAAGCAAAGATACATTGGGGTCACTGGGAAGTGGGAGGGTGGAAGGCAGGCAGAGGGTAGTGAGCTTACTGTTATGCAATATCCCAGGCCAAATTTCTTTCTAAAGTTATTTTTCTGTCCCTGACTGAATGCACTGTCACAACTCTGTCACAATGACTACCCCCCAAGGAGTGATATAACCAAGTATTAATTCAACTGCTATACTAGGGAGTAGATAGCAGAGACACGCCTCAAGCCAAGCTAGTTGGGAAACGTGTTGTTTGCGTTGGTAGCTTCCTCTTACTTTGAACTTGTCTTTAGGTAGCAGTAGATGGTATTTGCCTCCAAACAGTTACCCCCAAATCTTAAAATATAAAATGTGTACATTTTATATTTTAAATATTTTACTTAAATATGTCATTAAGATCCTTACAAACAGCAGCAGAAGGTATTGTGCATGATTGGTAAAACCTGCTTGTTAATTGATTAATGAAATACTGCATGGAACTTAAATGAAG
This sequence comes from Suricata suricatta, assembly GCF_006229205.1. Classification (NCBI taxonomy): domain Eukaryota; kingdom Metazoa; phylum Chordata; class Mammalia; order Carnivora; family Herpestidae; genus Suricata; species Suricata suricatta. The sequence goes on from NC_043713.1 coordinate 5,040,906, forward strand.
CAATTTGGGAAATGGTATACCATTGGTAGGTAGTAAATTTCTTTTGGGGTTCTAAGCATTTGTTTGGTAGAGAACTTGGTAAGCCCTTTGGGAAAGAGATAACGTCAAGGAAGTGAAAGCCATATGAAATGGTCTGCAGGACTTCATAGCCATTCAAGGAAATTTTAGAATGACAGAAGATGCGAAATTAGGTTTCATACCAATTGGATCCAGTTCCGTGAGGGGCAGAGGGTTGATATCTGCATTACATGGGTAATTTTCCCCTACCAATCCCATTTGGCAATAAGGAATATCAATGTTTTCATTATTGACTCTGCAGGGGCCACAGATTGAGCTGGTAGTTTTAAACAATTAATATAATGTAAACACCATGACAGCACATTGAAATCGTCTTGTGAGAATGTGCATTAAAATGTTAATAAGGTTTGCTTCTGGGTGGAATTCATGTTCTTGAATAACCTACAGCTTTGTAAATGTACAAGGTCATTACACCAATTCTGTTGTTTCAGAGCGCACTGCCTCTTCACTGAGATGGACTTCACTGACAGTTTTCTTTGATGCTGTATGTTAAAGTAAGTAATTTTAATTTCAGTATAACTAGAGAGTTAATATATCTACTGCGAGTGAGCCAATTCTCTTCTAATTGGTAGCTCAGGCTGCATTTACATGGACTTTTCAAAACTGGCCAGGTCAAAGAACCTGAATGTCTTCCAAAGGAAGCTAAGAATAAGGTGCCTGGGTGGCTCAGTCCGTTAAGCATGTGATGAGATCTTTCCTATCCTAAGTTATTGTCATGAAAGAGTTAATGAACCTCCAAGAGAATAAAAGATTTACTAGTTTCTTGGAGTTTAAGCCTAGTAAGCATGATATAAATTAAAACTGCTATTTCTCATTTTCTATAGTCAAGCAAATGTATTACATGTCGCTGCTGATAGGAAAGACACTTAATGCACTTGCCTAAACAGAAGTTCCTCTCTTCAGGAACAATGATAAATGTTCTTTCTCTAAAATGAAAAGAGGAAATTGCTTGACTATAAACCATTCAATCTAATATTATTAATTATGTAGAGAATTTCATGATTTAATGAAATTTAGAGAGTCTTGCAGGAAGCAACATGATTTAGCAATATACTGACAATTAGCTAAGGAATGTATCATGTATACTGGTTCCATATTTCTAGACACCAACCTCTGATACATTAGGAACATGAAGAATGAAAATATGTATCAGTCATTTCAAACATTAAAAATGTCTTCTTTAACGAATAGGAAATATTCTGTCAAAGAAGAGAAAGTCTATAAAAATTTTTGATTTCATAGCAAGACCAAAAGATGTAGAAGTGCTTTGCGTATAAGACATAAGTTGAACTAGTTCAAGAAGGAAAATTAATTAAGAAATGGTTAGAAGTTAATAGTCTCGGGAGTAGATCTTTTTCATTTTTGAATTCCCGTAGCACTTGGTGCTTTTCTTCTGGCACATACTAATGTACTGCTTGGACTACAGTTGATACTTATGTCTTGCCTCTTGAAAAAGAAAGGGCAATTAATGACATTCACTTCAAAGAGACATAAGCTACAATTCTTAGCCGTTTTACTTAAAATCTTGGGCCTCAGTTTTCTTGTTGAACAAATGGAGAAAATAAAGTCTTGTAGAGATTTTTTTCCTGTCAAGATAATGCAAGTAAAACATAAGGAATGTAGGAAGAACCCAATAAAAGCTATTTTACAGAGCATAAACTATCTCTATCTTTTTTTATATCTATTATCAGCAGAGTCTAGAAGAATGCCTATTCCATAGAAGGTTTATTAATCCTTGGCCAGAATTATCTCTATATAAATTAATATAGTAAAACCTTGGTTTGCAAGCATAATTCGCTCCAAAAACATGCTTGTAATTCAAAGCAATTGCATATCAGAGTGAATTTCAAAAACCATTGGCTCAGTCGTGAGTCACGTATTACTCATATCACAAGACTCGCTCATTTATCAAGTTAAAATTTATTTAAAATGTTTGCTCATCCTGTGGAACACTCACAGAACAGGATACTTGCCATTCAAGGTTTTCCTATAATGATATAATTTAGAGAGTTTGTATACCATTTACCTACAATGGCTTAAAACATCAATACACGAAATACAGAAAGATATGTCATGGTCTTTATCTTTAAGAAATGATGATGGGGTGCCTGGGTGGTTCAGTCAGTTAGGCATCCCATTTTGGCTCAGGTCATGATCTCAAAGTTCATGAGTTCAAGCCCCACATCGGGCTCTGTGCTCACAGCTCAGAGCCTGGAGCCTGCTTTGGATTCCATGTCTCTCTCTCTCTCTGCCCCTCTCCCACTCATATTATGTCTTTTTCTTTTGCTCAAAAATAAATAAATATTAAAAATTTAAAAAAAGAAATGATTATAAAATAGGTACCTGGGTGGCTCAGTTGGTTAAGCCTCTGACTCTTGATTTCTACTCAGGTCATGATCCCAAGGGTCAATGGATCAGCCCCAAGTCAAGCTCTGTGCTGAGCATGGAGCCTGCCTGGGATTCTCTCCATCTCTCTGTCTCTCTGTCTCTGCCTCTGTCCCTCTACGCTACTTGCACTGTCTCCCGGTCTAAACTAAAATTATAATCATATATTTTTATTATCATACTATATATTACATACATATATATTAAAATTAAATGATAAAATAATGCATTATTCAGCTTAGGATTCACTGCAAATAGAAGATAAAGCAGAAGTAGTTTATATAAGGATAACGCTTATTTCTCTCCTACGAGAATTTCAGGTGATTTCAGGTGATCTGGTGCTGAGGTGCCTCCGCATGGTCAGTGACTCAACCTCTCCATTTTATTCATCTCTGTGCCGTCCTCCTTTTGTGACGTCACCTCAGGGCCCAGGATGGTTGCTCTAGATCCAGTCATCCTTCTGCACAGCATCCAGCAGAGAGTAAAAAAAAGTACAGAAATACTCATACCTTGACATGTGGAATGACTTTGTGACTTACAGGGTGTTATTCCTGAAAGCTCATTGACCAGAATTTAGTTACATGTCCACACTTAACTAAAAGGAAGACTGGTAAGTATTATCTTCCTCTTGGGTACCACACACCCAGCTAAAAATCTGATTCTATTACCAAATGGAATGGAAGAATGAGTATTAGGGGACCATAAGCAGTCATCGCAATATATGTGTAGGTAAATATATGCAAACTATATGTGTAAGTATACATATATGCAAATTGTGTGTATGTAAATATACACAAATTGTATATAAGGTATATGTTTGTATATTATGTATATGTATTTCATTATGTGGATTGTGAATACAAATATCCACATAAAGAAATACTTAAAAAATGTTTTAATGTTTATTTATTTTGAGGGAGACAGAAATAAGAGTGCGAGCAGGGGAGGAGCACAGAGAGAGGGAGACACAGAATCCAAGGAAGGCTCCAGGTTCTGAGCTGTCAGCACAGAGCTGAATGCAGGACTCGAACTCATGAAGTGCGAGATCATGACCTGAGCCAAAGTTGGACGCTTAATCAACTGTACCGCCAAGGCACTCCATAAAAAAATACTTTTTAATCAAATACAAGAATAAGCAGTGCCTGTTCTTATAGGAAGAGGTGACGGTGCTCAGTTACCCTTGCATTTGCAGGCGACCTTGATAATGCAACATCAATTTAGTGATGGATGCAGGAATCTGTCTGATTAGGATTATTTCCACTGTAAGTAACAGAAATGTAGCTCTTTCCTCCACACTGTATGATTCCGTGTTAATTTACCTGTAGCATTTATTACTGCCTGACATGATTTTTGCCTCTAATTTGCCTATTATTTTATTTTATGGCCCCTCCTCCGCGATGGGAGCCCCACGAGGGCAGAGAAATCATCACTCGTTTTCAATCTACGCAAATCACACCTGCAAGACCACGTGAAAAATAACAGCACCTACATACTCCTCTAACGGATTGCATTTCGATTATTTTTCCCAGGCTTTCTTCCCGAGCAGACTAGGAGGGTTCTGGTTTCGGCAACTCTGCTTCCTCACCAGATCCTCCACTCCATTCCTAACAGGGGGCCGGGTCCTCCGAAGCAAGAGGGGCAGTGGGTGCGGGCGCAGCAGTCCCACGTGAGTGCGAGGAAGATTTGATAAAGAATAATTATTTTAGGAATTTAATAGTTGACATGTCCTTGGATCCTATAAACAGAGTCTTTCAAAAGGCCCATATGGCCAAATTCATGCTTAAATTGTTACCCAGAGGACATATATAAAATAAGCTCAAATATGTAAACATAATATTTTTTTCTAATGCACAATAATTATAAAAGAAACGTTAATGCTTTGTACCACTACTTCAAATGGCTGTCCAATTATTTCATAGTAATTGCTTTTTCTCAAATGTTGGGGACTATTTAGACTTGTACCTAAAGGTTGTGAAGCTACTTGATGGGGACTTGCAAGAGAAGTCAAAACTAGGGACAAGTCAAGTGCGGCGAATGCGTCACAGTGATCTATTGTTCAGAGATTGCTCAGGTAAGCTGAAGAAGTGAATGCCTCACAATTTCTATTCTTTGAACAAGATTGAATTAAAATGGAGTGCAAATAATCTGTTTGTTTGTTACACACTTATCAGGAAATCATCAGACCTATCAGGTAATCTATTTAATTCCCCTGTTTTTCATAATGCCAGGGAATTGCAGTTCAAGACGTCACACACACTCACAGATTGTACTGTAGACTTCCCGTAGGTAATACGTCTTGATGAAATCCACACTCAGCTCTCTACGCTTTTACTCTTTCAGTCAGCCTTTTAGCACTGTTTCCAGTTTAGTCGGATGAGATCATCAAATGAAATGCAAGTTTTAAACCATTATTCTATTAATATACTTCTCAATACCGATTGCTGAATAATACAGAAAATTAGTAATAAATTTTATTTGGGCACCTTCCTCTTTAGTATTGGTTGACCTCCACTGAGAAGCCATTAGATTTTCAGAAACTGTCACTCTGCTTGTTCTGAACTGTCTGGACTTTCCAAGCTTCAGTTTTCCTGGGTGTCACTGGGCATGAACTGGCTGTACACAGGACCCAGCCAGAAAACGTGGATGCAGTATTGTCTTTTCCATTCCTTAATCACCTTGCCATGAGTTAATTTCTCAGCCCCTTTGTGCCCTTCTCTGTAAAAACATGTTTAATAAGGTTAATTAAGTAATAAGGCTGTTACTGTGAGGATTAAAGGCATATAAATGGCTGATAAAAGTTATGAGGCACAAAGTAAGTGCTTGGTAAACATTACTTTTATTTATTTTCATTTTTGAGAGAGACAGACAGAGAGTGCATGAGTAGGGGAGACAGGCAGAGGGCAAGGGGGGAATCCTGAGCAGACTCTGTGCTCAAAATGAAGCCTTGTGTGAGCCTCAGTCCAACCACCCTGGGATCATGACCGGAGCTAAAATCGAGTCAGATTCTCAACCACCTGAGCCACACAGGTGCCCCAAACATTATTTCATTATCATGTAACCATATACTTCTGTTATCTCAGAAGAAAAATCTTTGGGAGAACATAGTGCATACACGAGTTCAAAAGTGCTAAATATATCAATGTGAAGGCATCTAGGTTATAATATTTAATAAGTATATGTGTACATATAGCATTTGCATTATATATGCAGGGACTATATCTCTTTTCGTGGGAAAGTTCATTTTAATGATCTGACATATCATATCAGTACATATAGCGCTGATTACCATTAAAAATATAAATGTACTTTTTGCTTTTGAAACAAAGCCAATGCAGTTATTCTCAGAATATGCATCTCTTACTACACAATGAGAAGATAATAAAATACTCAGGGTGAAGAGGGAGAAACAAAGCCCCCTTTCTAAAATTGATTCCCAATACCAGGGTTCTGCCTGTTTTACTCACCACCACCCCAACCCCCGCCCTTACTTAAATTTTGTTTTGTTCTGCTTTTTCAGCGCTGCTTAACCTAGATTTTCACAGAAGATCTGGGGTTTTCTAAGCAAGCGTGCGCAATCCCGCAATTCCTGTAGTAGCTGTGTTTTTCTACTTTACTCACTAACAACTATGTCTTTCTATGAAAAGAAACAAACACGGCTTCCTTTGCGAAAAGCTCTTCTTTTTCAATTTAAACAATTTAAAATCTCTCATATTTTCTCACATGGCTAATGTTGCCATGAAATAAGATATGCCTTTCAACTTTGAAGAAAGGAACTAAGTCAAATCAACAATAACCACATTGTTCCTTTAAAGTTGCTATTCAAATACCTATGGTCCATTTTAGTAAATGAAGTAGACATCTTTTTTCAAAATATGATCGCTTCGTTGGTAAAGGCACAGCATTCAACTTACCTGTATAAACATTCTTTAAAAATTACTTCAGATGATAACTTGTAATGTGAGTTGAAATAATTTTGTAAAACGTGACCTGCATGCTAGAATATTTTTTTTCTCAAGACATGTTCCTCTCTGTCTCATACCTTCTTGTTTACATTTCCAAGCACAACACTGTTTACATTATGTAACTTGTAAGATCGTTTTCAAGTATCTAGGGCCATAAAAATTTAATGTAGCCAAAGTGGTTGATTTCTGCAAAATGTTATCTTTATGGATATAGCGAGCACTCTGAGATTCTCTAAATAAACAAGACACCAATATGTAACTTAAGATGTGAACATTTAATGGTTGAGCAAACTATATGGATTTAAAGTTTCTTCCAGATAGAACGCTAAAATTTGTGTGAGGTTTCTGCCTGACTTTTAATTCTACATACCTCAAAGCATTTCCTTATGTCTCTATATCTTTATCTTAATAAGACTTGCATATCAACCTTCCCCAGAGTGTCCTGTACTTTCCTGCCAGGCCCACGTTAACAATATTAAGTGGATGATACATGATGATATGAATATGTCTATGTAAACCTGGGCTTTGGTAGGTTACAAGTCTGTCATCCATTCCCTAAATTTTACACACACTCCAACCTCCCCCAAACCCAGCCAACCACATGTACAGCCTCCATAATTACACTTCCATCTCTCTGAGGGTATCGCACTAATAGAATTACACATAGATAAACATTCGAAACCGGCTTTCACGCAGACTGTTATCTGAGTGATCCAGCCAATTTTCATAAACCATTTGTGATGAATAGTTCACTACATACTGTACCACAGTCTTTGCATCAATTCACCAATGGAAATACAGTTGTTTTCAGTTTGGACAATTAAAGATGGAGCTCTATAAAACATAAGTATTGGTAGGAACATATTTTTTTATTTCTTTGGGGCAAATACGCAGGAGTGGGAATTTTGATTAATACAATAAGTTTAGTTTTAACTTCGTAAGAAACAGCCAAATAAGCTTCCAGGTTGTAAACATTCATGCTTCCATCAACCATGTGAGGGCGCTGGCAGCAAGGTGAGCACTTGATCTCACCTGTGTGCCCTTGTTCAGACTTTCTGATACGCACACGGTTATGTGTCATCCAGGTTTTCATTATGTTAGACGTAATTTTACATGTGCTTTTACTTTCAGACATCTCCTTTGGTCAAGTATTTGTTTAAATTTTATTTTGATCATAGGTTTGTTTTCTTTTTTTCTGTTGAGTTTTGAAAGTTGTGTATATATTTTGGATCCAAGTGCATTGTCAAGTATGTGATTCCCAACTATTTTCTCAGTCTGTGGTGACAGATATGTTTTATTTTTTATGTTTTGAGAATGTTTATTTATTTATTTTGAGAGATTGCACCGGAGGAGGGCCAGAGAAAGAGGGAGAGAAGATCCTAAGCAGGCTCCTCACTGTCAGCATAGAGCCCTACTGGGTGCGTGAACTCAGGAACTGTGAGGTAATGACCTGAGCCGAAATCAGAAACTCAGAGGCTTAACCAACTGAGCTACTCAGGTGCCCCAAAGCATTTATATTTTAAATCTAATTTATCACTTTCCTCTTATGGATTGTTCTTTCAGTATCTTGTCTCGGGACTTTTTACCAAACCCCAGAACACAAATATCTTTCCCTATGCTTCTTCTAAAAAGTTACAGTTTCATATTTTACATTCAGATACATTCTCTGTTTAGAGTTAATTTTTGTGTAATGGTGTGACGTTTAGATCAAGCTCCTTTTTAAAAAAAAAATTGGGGGGAGGCACCTGGGTGGCTCAATCGGTTAAATGTCTGATTTTGGCTCAGGTCATGATCTCACAGTTTGTGGGTTCGAGCCCTGCATTGGGCTCTGTGCTGACAGCTCAGAGCCTGGAGCCTGCTTCAGACTCTGTGTCTCCCCCTCTCTCTGTGCTGTCTCTCTGTCTCTCAAAAATAAATTTAAAAAATTAATAGTTTGGAGAAATGCTTACAGCCATGACACCATTCCTCAATCAAGGCAATTAACATGTCCATCTCCTCCAAAGGTTTCTGTGCATGTGTGAGTGTGTGTGTGCAGGCTAAATGGGTGTTGGCAAAGACAGAGAGACTCCGAGGTCTCCAAGGTCTTTCACATGGAGCTCCAACATTCTTGCTATCTATAATTTTTTTTCCACTCAGTGATACTATTTGATGACCTAGTAGTATTATTGCTACTGTTCTTCCCATACCTATTATTACTTATCACATCAGGTACATTGGAATGGGTGTCTAGGTTTCAGGCACATGGGATTGTAGTGTTAAAAAATAGATTATTACAAGTTTGAGCACAGCATATTTATGCAGATAACTAATTCATAAAATTATTTTTCTTTGTTTTAATTTTTTAAATGCTTATTTATTTTTGAAGGAGAGATAGAGCACAAGTGGCAGAGGGACAGAGAGAGAGGGAGACACAGAATCTGAAGCAGACTCCAGGCTCTGTACTGTCAGCTTGAACTCAAGAGCTGTGAGATCATGACCTGAGCTGAAGTCGGATGCTCAAGCGACTGAGCCCCCCAGGCGCCCCTAGTTTTCTAATGTAAGCAGGTAGAAAGATGAGTGGCCTTCTGCGCTGAGGAGTGATGGGAACCATTTTGCCTGTGAAAGGAAGTGACCATAGTGCTTCTGGCACCCACCAAGGAGAGGCAACAGCCTCTCCTCTTGTTTCCTTGATAACCGAGTCCTGATTTAGTGTAAGTGTGAGAAGCCCATCTGCTTCCATAGAGGCTAGGACCCTCTCTTAGCCCAGTGGAGGAAATCTTGATTAGTCTAAGCTAACCAAAGCAATTAAATCACATTGCCAGGGATAATTTGAATGACTTTGTGACAGAATTTTGACCAATGAAGAAAAACTGTGACCATTGGAATATTAGGGGTGATTCTGCAGCATCTTACCCTAAAAATAATGGGTAGAAAGCAATGATATTTTCTTTTCTGGCATTGGGGAGTTGTAAGAGAACATGTTGTTTGGAGAGATTGCGGCCATCTTCTGACTGAAGAAACAAGTCCTGTAGCCACAGCTAACTTACTGAGACCCACAGAATCAAAAGAAAGGAAAAACTGCTTTTTAGCTGATGTAATTAGCGACTGATTTATTAGCCCTGAGCCTGCTCTAACACCAGTATTCTTATGTGAGGTGACTCTTCATTATTTAAGTATCCTTCTAGTAAAATAAGCCTATGTGGGGAAAATCAAGGTTCAGTGAGAATCTCTTGGTTAAATGAATGAAACATTTAAAGACCATTAGAGAGAAAGCTCTACTGAAAATAATAAAATGCAGCCATCTGCCTTTATCACTGTGATTCTCTATAGTTTGCTCATATACTTGCTGCTCTAGTGTTTTACATTATTTTAAAAATTGCAGTTATCCAGAATAAATATAAAATATTTCTGATACCAATAGGTGCATAGGTGGTTGATTAGAAACTACAGTCACATAAGGAGTGAAGCGTAACCACATTATAAATTTTGTGGAATCTTTCTCTGCTACCAATTATTTTTAATTATATATTTCCTAGAGATTTTCATTCACTGAGTCTCAACCATTTTGGATTGTTGCCTTAGGATGGGGAAAATGTCTAATTAGGATCATGTTCCTCCCTAACATTTTATAGTTATCCTTTTTAAATCTTTTTCTTACCTGAGGCTTTATAAGACATATCTTATTAAATTTTTTCATGGTGATAGAGATGAAGATAATTTATGTGACATTTATTCTTGGTAGGCAGTCCAAGCCTTGTTCCTGAAAGACATAGACCTGCTAAGTTGTTCATAAAATTGCGCTATTCTAGGAAAAGCAACTGATGTATATCACAGGCAGACTGAGAGAATGGCTACATATTTTCATTGTGGTGTCAGCCTGAGGAGGGTAAATTTAGATTCCAGCCCAACTCCTTATTCTTGGTGTGACCATGGACAAACTTTTGATGAATCTAAACTTACCCTCATCTACAATCACAGGATAGTGATAGAACTCAGAACCTACCTTACAGAGTATTTGCAAGAATACCATACCTAATGTTTATAAAGTGCTTAGCCCAGAAACTAGCACATAAGTTGTGCTAACAATTCATAGTGTGACTAATTAAATATCTTTTGAAATAAAAGTTTCCATCATCTTAAAGCTCCACACAATCCTACCACAAACCTTGAGAAGCCCCACCAACTGAATGACTGCAAGTACCCACTAAATCCACGGAGTCAATGTGCTGGCATGTAGACCAATTTTGTAAACTTTTTACAATAAAAGTTGTCATGAAAAGAGTTATTTCAGATCTCCATGTGAAGAGGCAAGAGCATCTTCCAGGTCTTTGTAAAGGGGAGGAGAGCGAAAGGCTTATCCATAAACCCAGGAGCTGTATCTCTTCAACTACTCTACACTCCAGCTAGGAGCTGTATCTATCCAACTGGTCTACACTCAAGCTCCTGGCAGTTTGCTAAGAGGTCCTTCTAACTATAGACCCCTGTGACTCTCACTTTACATTAGCTGATCTGCATTGTCTGAATTCTCCTGCATCTCCAGTTTGGGGGATTATGTTTTGTCCTGTGACCTCAATTCTCTGATGGATATAAGTCTTTGATTTTCAGTTGGCATAGACTTTTGTTTTGTTTTGTTTTGTTCTGTTATGAAGGCGGGAGAGACCATTTCCGCACTTTGCATATTACAGCAGAAACCTCTCATTGCGTTTTTTAGAAACATGAGAGTTTTTCATTTTAGAACAGTGGATCATATTTCACCTAATCATTTGCAGTTAAGATTCCTCCATGTCTTTCCATCGCTGATAGCTCATTTCTTCTCAGAATTGAATAGCATCCATTGTCTGGAGGTACCATATTGTACCTATCCATCGACCTGTTGAAGGACATCTTGGTTGCTTACCAGTTTTGTCAATCATGAATAAAGCTGCTGTAAACATTTTAGTACATAATTTCCTGTGAACAGAAGCTTTCAACTCCTTTGGGAAAATACTGAGGTCCAGGGTTGCTGGGTTGTACTGGAGGAACATGCTAAGTTTAGCGAAAGACAGACTGCCCATCTGTCTTGCAAACTGGTTATACAGTGTTGCATTCCTGCAACAGTAAATGAGAGTTTCTGTTGCTCCACGTCCTTACCGGGATTTGGTGTGAACGTTCTAGATTTTGACCATCCTAATAAGTGTGGAGTGGTATCTCAGTAATGTTTCAATTTGTTTATGTTTCCCTTTTGATGTAAGGTGTGGAGCGCATTTTCATAAGCTTACTTTCCATCTGTTTATTGTCATTGGTGAAGTGTCTGGAAGGTCTTTGGACCATTTTTTAAGTCAAGTGCCTTGTTTTCTTATTGTTGAGAAGCCAATCTAAAAAGACTACCTACTGCATGATTCCAAATAGATGACATTCTGGAAGAGGCACAAAGATAGACACAGTAAAAAATTTACTGATACGAGGGGGTTGGAGAAGAGAATGGATGAAAAGATGGCACACAAAATCTTTAGGACAGTGAGAATACTCTTTAAGATGCCATAGTGGTGGATAAGCATCATTATTCACTTGTCTAAACCCACAGAATGTATAACACCAAGAGTGGATCCTACAATAAACTATGGAATTTGATGGTTATTATGTGTCAGTGTATTTTCACCAATTGTAATAAAGGTCATCACTCTTCTGGAGAATGCTGGTAATGTGGAGGGTCATGCGTGGTGGCAGTGTGTGGGGAGCTGCCACAAGAGCTGCCAGAAGAAAAGACACGTGCCTTGATCTGCAAGATCAGCCACCCGCACAGCTGAGCTGCGTTATCACCGTCAGCTGAGGCCTTCTTGTTTACCTCCCAAGCCTGCCTTGTTAGCCTCTCAGGCAGTGTGCTGATGCTGCAGTCTTTGCCCCTGTTTGCTAGCAACTAACTCACGTCAACTGCCCGCCTTCTACCCTTTATAAGACATGCGTGGTCTCTCAATAAAGAAGCAGAGCGATTTGATCAGAAACGCTTGTCTTGCCTCCACTCTCTGTGTCTCCTTCCTGCCCTATTCTCACTCCCTCTCTCAGGAACCTACGACCCGATTTACCGCCCCGCCGGCCGGGGTGGAAACAGACAGCAGTGGTTCATGGAAAATCTCTGTGCTTTCCTTTAAATTTTGCTGTGAACCTAAACCATTCTAAAAAATAAGTTTTAGGAAACATGTATCATGTATAAATAATATTTTAATACTTATATTTATTATTGCTTTGTATTCTTTTTCTTTTGCCTTCACTAAAGACCCCAAAACAGTTTAATGATTGTGTTAACATTAGACAATATTTTAGTTGTAAGCAAGAGAAATGTTTTCGTTAGTTGGAAGAAAGTTGAGAACCCCGCATGGCCAAGTAGGACCAATAACAACAGCTAATATTTACTAAAGGAGCTAAATGCTTATGGATGCAAGACTTCCCAAATCATGCTGTAGACAGTGTTATGTCAGTGTCATTTCTGACAACATCATTGGCACTGTCTTCTTACATCTTTGTCAGCATTAGTGGATGTCATTTTAAGCGTGGGACAGGACTTCCAGTAACGATGCTAAATATCTCTTTTATCTGCATTGATTACTTAATATCTATGTTCTTGCATGAAACATCAATTAGAATTTCATTATAAAAAGACCACTTTCAGGTTGGAGTAAACTTGAGGTGGGAGACATGGTGACATTGACTAGCTTGCAGCTTTGGCTTATTAAGACAGCACACCCAACACCCAACCCAACATAGTGGGTTCCCCTCTTTTCCAGAATGCTTTACATGAAGTTAATGAATACAGACATCCATTGATTGACACATTTACTCCAAGAAGCTAAGCTGAGGGAAGCTTTTTAAAGATAAGGAAGCTTTGATTTTGCAACTTAGAGATTCGAGGATAAGAATGGTTAGTAGGAAAACACCTGGATGGCAATAATCTGATCATCTTCAATAGGGAAGCAAATGCAACATTAATGATGTATGCGACTAAAAAAACAGTAACATTTTGTTAGTATCAGTTATGATATAGCATAAAATATTAATAATTTGGTGCTGACATTATTTCTATAAAGGCCGTGAGCCATGTCCAAGGATAAGAGGCAAAGAGATCATGGTTATCATCTAAAATGATATTCAATATTTTCCAAAAAGGATGAAATTGATTATTCCCCTTTCTGTGCCAGTTTTTTCACACTGAAATTCAACTGCTTTTTTTTCCAAACCTTGCATACATCAAAACCTTCCTTTCATATGTTCCATATATTTATCCTATCCATTGTTAGCTGCACTTTATAAAGAGTTCATGTAAAATAGCAGGTTGTGTTTGCAGACTTTGATTGACAAAGGAAACTGCTAAGGCACAGGAGTCACCATTAAAATCTCAGTGAGCCATTTTGAAAAGTAAATTGGCACAAATACCTAGTTGGTCATGTTCCTAGGCGGGTAATTGAACCTCCTTGTTCACTGAATTTGTATTTTAATATTCAGGAATCATTAAACCACACTTCTATGTATCTCAAGAATGCAGCTGCACTGGGGACAGTGAGCTGGAGCTGTGGTTGAAAATCCACAAGACTTAGACTCTATTTTTATAGGTTCATAACCTTGAGACACAATGGAAAAACACACAGAGAATAAATAGCTGATAAGTATGTTTTAATTTCCACACAATGAGTAAAGATGACAATGGATCAAAGGGATAATAGGCAGAACACACTCACACGTGTTGGCAAAGAAAATCTTATTTAAAGAAGTTCTTTCTTTTCTTAAATGTAAACTTTGAAGGTAGAAAGAAAGAAGGTAAGAAATCTGAATTAGATAAAAGAACATTCTAAAGGAAAGACTTTTGGGCCAGGCTTAAATATGGGAATGAGATAATGATGTCAGGCAATGTTTGACAAATTGAAATATTTGTGTGGTATAGGAAAACAAATAGCATGGGGTCAGGTAGTAAATTTGGGGGGGGTCCTTTTAAACCCTAGGCTAGGCACTTACATTTATGGTGGTCTTATAAGGAGGCTCTATGCAAGTTTTAATTTGGAAAAGTGGTTGGCCAGATGCAATTTGGAGAGGATAGATTATATTGTGCGAAGGAAACTTTCAGGTGGTAAAAGAAATATCTACCATTCCCTAAACAAGAGTGCTTCAAATGGATATGATTAAGTCATCGGAGTTTTCTGGAAGTTACCTAAACATGAAATCCTTTAATTTCAGAATCGAATTTTTATAATTACTATTTTATTATTCCTTTTTTGTGTCTTAGTTCCTTCCTTTATTTCTCAGTTACAGGTAATCAGACTTACTAGTTTAATTTTGTAGAGAATAAACATGACCGCCCCTTAGAAAAATCTAGAACCGTTCTATTATACATAGCCTGTGTTCTCGTCAAGAATTCCTTGACTACCATTCTGGGAATTTTAAGAACCAAAACATTTTGGTAACACAGACTGTGCTCATTTCAATTATCCCACTGCTTTATGCTGTATTATATGTATCTTTCGTCTGTAACAAGTGAGGTAATAAGGAAATTGTGTAGATTCTTCGTTTGGACTGGCAAGTTCATCCTTTGTAAGCTGCGGTGGGTCCTTACTGCGTCCCGAGCCCTGTTTGTCCTATTGTGCCCCTTCCTTTCTTGCTTGGCTTCTGCGCTCCAACATTCAATCACTCTCCAATCCTCACTGTCAACCACCTCCGACCCCTATTCCCCCTGCACTGCGAGAGGGAAGCAGTCCAAGAAGTGCCTCCAAAGACCCTCCCCACATTTACCCACCGCCCCCGAAGGCTCCCTGTTGCTGGTTGGCTACCCAGCCCCGCGCCACCGTGTGCACCTGTCCACTGGGGGACGACCTCCCTCCTTCCACCTTTCCCTTTCTCAAGGAGCCTTCCGCAAACATGATGGTCTCATCTCAAAAAAGAAAAGTGTACAGTTGTACCCTATTTGTTCTTTAGTATTGCTCCAGTCATGCATTTTTCTTTACCCTAAAACATGTCTTAAAACAGTAATTTCTCCCCTCCCATTAAACCCACAGCCATCACATTTTTGTCCCCTCCTTCAACTGGAAGAGATCATATGAAGGCCCCCAATTATTCCATATCACTCAGACTTTCCCCGGTGTGTTTTCTTGGCACTTGTGTGAAAAGTCAATTGACCCATAAGTGTCAGTGTTTATTTCTAGAATCTTAAGGCTCTCTCAATGTTTAATCTATCTATCCTTATGCTGGTATCATTCAGTAGGGTTGTATTAAGTTTTGAGAAAAGGTTGTGTAAGTCCTCCAACTTCGTTTCCTTTTGCAGGATTGCTTTGTTTATTCTGAATGTCTTACATTTTCATATAAGTTTAAAGATGTCTGTCCATTTCAAAAATTGCCATTTGAAATTTTGATAGTGGTTTTGTTGAATATGTAGATTAACTTGGTGACGATGGTCGCCATTGAGCATCATGCTTTGCGGCTTCTCCTATCTCTTAAAACAAACAAGAGCATCAATCAGTGCCACAAAAATGGTCAATATTCAGATACAGTCCTGCCTCTTTAGTGATACAAAGGGAAAAAATCCTCCTGTATCACACTAAAATAAAATAAAATAAAATAATAAAATAACAAGCAATTCTCCAGAGACAAACTCTGAATCAATCTTCAAAACATTACATAGTTTTAAATAAAATGATCCCCTGCTCAGGCAAAATCACCACTGATTAGGTCAGGGGTGACATCATGGTTTTCTTATTTCCACAAAAAGAATGATTGTAATGGGATTCCCATTAGTATTTTCAACTAGTTTCTTCGTAAAATAAGCATTTTTCAATCCTCCACATAAAATTGGATCATATACTCCTCGTAGAATAGGCAGGGTAGAGTTGACAGTTTTTTAAATGTCTCCACTTCCAGGACTCCAAATTGTGGGTTTATCTCCAAATATATAAATGCCTTCAAAGGTGTATATTTTACCACAGGAAGATCAATAAATACTGCATGCAAAAGTAATAAAATATGCACTGAATGTATTTGAAAAGAATTCTGACATGATCATTTTTTGCTCCTTTCTCTTCTGCATCATCATAGGCAGGAGGTACATTCCATTTAACCAGCTTGATTCTGTTATGTGACAAAAACTGTAAAGGAAGTGTAAAGCTGAGAGTAAATCTTGGAGGTGCATGAGTTTATTTTTCATTATTTTTTCTCAGGGATCTCAAAAGGAAGAAACTCACTATTTGCATGAATGTTGCTTGTGGGGAAAAAACTGGAATTTTACTAAGGAATAAATCTGAATTGTTCCAATATGAAAATAGTTGCTTGCTTGAATATCTGATGTTTCTTTCTTTTTTTTTTTTCATAGAGCAAAGGGAATAATCTTGAACCTGGAAAATTATCATAGCAGATGTCAAAATCCTTCGTGATTTCCCCATGAAGCATCTAATATGAATCAACACGGTTTCCTGATGAACCTGCCAGGATGCATGAGGAAAACGTGCACCCCAACGATACCTAAACAAATTAGCATGTTGTATAGAGTTATTCGATAGAAACCAATTACATTTTGTTATTTTTCTGCCAAAGATAATGATTTTACTTTTAGAAGAATTCACATCAAGCCATTTTTGAGACCGTAATTAAATACCAAGCCTAATTGTCTATTAAGGACATATTTCGCTTGTGATGATAAAACCAAATTATAAGTGTTTAGACCTATCAAGGGATTCTTCTGGATTTTCTATTTTTTTTAAATTTGTTAATGTTTATTTATTTTTGAGAGAGAGATAGAGGACAAGTGGGAGAGGGGCAGAGAGAGAGGGAGACACAGAATTCAAAGCAGGCTCTAGGCTCTGAGCTGTCAGCACAGAGCATGACACGGGGCTCAGACTCATGGACCATGAGATCATGACCTGAGCTGTAGTTGGACTTAACCAACTGAGCCACCCAGGCGCCCCTCTTCTGAATTTTCAAGTGTTATTCAAGGGCAGTTTCAATAAATTTGTTAGGGCCAATGCTTGTTTTCTGGCAAACACTGAATAAATATATGGTGGACTGATTAATGCAATAAATAAATGCATATCAATAGCTCAAAATATATACTGAGGTTACATCACCTGTCTCTGCTCACAAAGGCAGATATCAGTCAATGAAGGATTTGTGGTCTTCAAACCAGTGTTAATATTTTACTGCTCTTGTAAAGATTCTGTGGTGCTTTATGTTTAAGAAAGGATTTTTTAAAAGAAAACAGGAAGAATTTTCTGTAGATTTTGACAAATGGTGTTTAAAGACTTGAGGCTGTGTTTCTGCAGATATGGTTTGAATCTCGACTCCATTACATAAAGGCTGTTTGGCTTTGGGCAAGTTAATCAACGTTTCTGAGCCTTAGGGCTCTCTTCTTTAAAATGAGGGAAGCAAAAATACTGAACCTCAAAGTTGTTACTAGCATTAAGTGAGATAACACATATATAAATCATTAAGCATTGCACCTGGCACAAATTCAATCTTGAATTGAGTTTAAGTGCTAATTTCAACATTCTACTTGGTCCTTACCGTGCTTTATTTCAGTAAAAGGTTTGTCATCGTAAGTACATTAACAAATGTATTTTGTTACAGAGGGTGAATTTAAATTTCACTTGTCATAAACACTGGTTTAACATATCATAAGAACTGAATAACTTTTTGAGATATGATCTATTAAAATGTATTTTTCTTTCCTTTTGCTTCAAACCATCATCAAATTGTTGTAAGTTTAATTTGTTACTGCCTTTTTATCCATCTGGCATTTTATTTTTCTCACTATCATTATGTTGAAATGAATGGTCATATTAAGTTATGCTCTCAGGATTATGCATGTGAATGTCTGACTTGCATTAACAAAACTGATGATTTTGATTCCATATTGCTTTGATAATAAAACCAAACAAAATCCCTCTCATTATTATGGATAATTACTTTGTGAGGGACAAATGCGTTGTTGTATCAGAATTGAACCAATAAGTAAAAATGTTTCAATGGCTGTTACAATACCACAAAGCAAATCAGATATAAATGTTTTAATATAAGAAACTATAATTAATGCTATGTAGTTCAGCTCTTCATTTGTACCTGATAGAGTGGCAAACCTCTGAACATGTTGGCCTATGTACAAAGTTTTATTGGTTTGCTTTTTCCCCTCACTCTTTGCAGAATGATGTATTTTGCTAAATATTAAATTATAAGATATAAAATCAAACTTGTTACCCAAATGCTAGAGTCTAAATGTTTGTGTGCTTTTCAATTCATATGTTGAAATCCTAACCCCTAGGATGTGAGTGGGGACTCTGGGAGGTGGCTGGGTCATGAGGCTGAGGCCCCTATGAATGGGACCATTGCCCTTATACAGGAGGCCCCCCACAGGCTCCTCCCCCCTTTCCACCAGGTGAAGACAAGACCAGGAACAGAGCTGTCACCTGACCAGGCTGTCACCCTGATCTCAGACTCCAGGCCCCAGAGTGTGAGAGATGAAGTCCACTGTTTGTAAGTCACCTGGTCTGTGGTATTTTGTTTTTAATTGTTTAAGTTTATTTATTTATTTTGAGAGAGAGAGAGAGAACACAATCATGAAGGGGCAGAAATACAGAGAGACCGAACCCAAGCAGCCTCCACGCCATCAGCGCGGAGCCCAATGCAGGGCTCGAACTCAGAACTGTGAGATCATGCTCTGAGCGGAGATCAAGAGTTGGAGGTTCAGCCTATTGAGCATTAGTCTGTGGTGTTTTGCCAGAGCAGCCCGAACAAACTAAGATACCAAATGTCAGAGATCTGACGTGTTAGGAATAATTGTACTGCCTTTCACTACTATTAAATGGTACGTCTTGGAAACAGTCTTATCAATTCTTTAAAAAAATTTTTTTTAATGTTTAGTTATTTTTTAAGAGACACAGAGAGAAACAGAGTGTGAGCAGGGAGGGGGAAGAGAGAGAGGTAGACACAGAATCCGAAGCAGGCTCCAGGCTCTGAGCCGTCAGCACAGAGCCTGACGAGGGGTTAGAACTCAAGAGCTGTAAGATCAGGACCTGAACTGAAGCCGAATTCAACCGACTGAGCCACCCAGGCACCTTGAGTCTTATAAATTCTTATTTCTTTCTCGCAATAATTCCTGTAGGTGTGCAGGAATATTCATCCTACCACCCTTTTACAAGGAATTGAAGAAGGCTCTGAATTAAGAGAAATCACAAATCTACCTCATTTCTGAACCCATCTAACTGGACTTTTCCATTTTACCACACTGCCTTTACAATTAAGGAGAATTTAAAACTACATAAACTTGTTGCAAATCATTTTTATTGAAGCACAGATAAACTACATGACCCATTCTTGCAAGAAAAAACAGCATAAATCACCTATCTTCAACGGTGTATGCATCATTGATATCTGATCATGGGGGCAACGGTAAGACCCAGAAGGAAATCTGAGATAACTTTACCCATTAAGAGCGAAAGTAATAATCGGTGCTCAGTTGGTAACATCAGAAATTTATAAATTGATCTATCTTTCATTACAGTTTCTAGTTTAATGTTAATTACCAAATCTCTATCTCTAGGTTTAAGAGTTTCCTTAAAGTTTTCTACATGTGTAGGAACTAATCAATTTTCTGTTTGTATATCCCACAGTCCCCCTCTCTTAACATTTCCAAAACAGGAATTATTTTTACATCCTGTCATTCAGTCTCAATTTAGTTTTATGATGTCTACATTGATGTGAAGACCATGCCCGGTGGCTCAAGCCAGAAAACTTGAGGCCATCCTGGAGAACTTCTGTTATGCGCCTCACACAATTATCCCTGGATTTTATCTTCAAAAGCATTTTTAAAAATCTCTCCTCTTTCCCACTTCTGTGGTACTGTCTTCGTCCAGTACCTAGGCACTTATCACTGGAGAATTAAATGTTTCTCACCTCGTTGATTCTGACTTGAATGGATAACTTCAATAAAAACAATGACAAGCCCAAATTACTAGTTTGCTCAAGGCACACAGAGCAAACAATGACCATGTTTGGACCTTTGTATTAAACACACTGTGGATTCTAGGATAGGTTTGGATGGCAGGTAATCAAACACAACAGTGGATCCCAACGGTCGCCAATCCACTCTGTAAGTTCAAATCGCAGCTTTTCCTGCTCTCATGAGAATATTGGACATACATTTGAAAAGAGCAGGAACCTGAGTGTTGGAGAATGGAGAATACATATGGTGATTTGAAGATGGCTCGAGGTTCCCCAAACCCTGAAGACACCACTGAGCCTTGACTGAAGCTAAAATGTCTCCTAAGATGGGGACGTTTCTTGGTTATTTCAGCCAACTCTGGATTCCTTCAGTTACTTCTGGGTCTTACAGTCCCCTGAGTTTGCACATAAGGTCCCTGAAGTGGGGATGAGGACCGATGGGAGCTGTCTAGTTACCATTGCATGTAGATAATCTGTCACTTGGGATCAGGTGCCTGAACTAACTTCAGAGGGACACCTGTACCCAATGGGTGTGGGTCGTCGACACACTCGACTTACTGGCCCTTCCTCTGTATTTCCCCACAATGGGATTTTATCTTAACTACATTTGCATGCAACTAACTGTTCTCCTGTAACACTTTCTATGCTGGAGAAGCTCACGTCCTGTGCCTACTGCTCTAGGACTGGCACAACCCCCTGTCCTTGCTGAAGATGGCCAAAATCTAAACTTCCGTCTCTTGACCAACTACTCCGGTGCCTTAACTCTTAGTTCTTCAAACCATCTGAGGCTTCCACCTACAGGTTTCCCCTGGGGATTTGACCCATGCAAGCAGGCAGAGAGGGCATCCAGGCATTTCTCATGGATCCCCTCCAGTCTACCTCAGCAGAGGGCAGTATTTTTCTGGAAAAAGTCAGCGAGCAAATACTTGTAGCCTTGTGGACCATATAGCCCCTCTCACACCCAAAGAAGTCATGGACAATACATAAAGGAGTAAACATTTTTCAGCATAACTTTAATTATAGAGGGACTGAGTTTGGTCCTTGATCTGGATTTGGCTAGTCTGAGGAGCTGGAAGGCTCTGCCTTCACCTCCTGAGCGAAAGCAGCCTTTGATGTGTTCTCCCAAATCTTTGTATCTTATAGTGGAGACTTAGCTTTTGAAATTAAAAACCAAACAAGAACCAACCAACGAAAAGAACACTCAAGCATTTGTGACTTGTGTTCTTCTCTGCACGGTCACCACACCCTACCCGTCGGTCCTGGCGAACTGGCTCACTGAAGATGAGAAGAATCATGGAGAGAAGAAAGCCCTGGGGTCATCTATCAAAGGTTGCTGGATCCAGTTTTCATTTCCATGCTCTCTTGTCCTCACTACTTCTTCTTTTGAAAATGTCTTTTTGCCATGAACTCCGCTTTGCATTTAGGACTGGCTCTGTATTTTTGGCTCTTCTCCAGGCCCTTAAGGGAACCATTTGGAGTGAATTTCATCCCTTTGATGCAGTGCTGAGTAATGAAGTATTCTCATGTCTAAGGAAGAGCCAACCACATAATTAAATCTCTTCCAGATTTATCAAGTATCCTGATTTAGAATAATGGTGACAACTTTGTTTATGTAGTTTTTCTCATTGTTGTTTTACAAACTGTTTCTAAGACTGTATCTCATTAATCCTAAAAATATCCCCATACAAAGTTCAAACCTTTTTTTGCTTGTGTATTATTTTTAGAAATTGAAATGCTTGTCTCATCATTTAGTCAGCCTGTGGGATAAATATCAAGGCCATGTTTACGGAGATTATATGCTAACACTTTTAGTAACAATTAGAAACGATACACACATAATATCTCAATTACACTTTGCCAGAAATGAGTAGTTCTTCAAATTATGTCTGAATCATGAACTGTCGTGAAGCATTCATTTGCCATATGACAATTTGCCAATTATTCAAAAGATACTGATGACTTATCTGCCTGTGGTTTTAAACCAGAAGAAGAACAAAGGGAGTTTATATAGCTTCCTCTTTGTTTTTCCAGGAACTTACTCATTTTCTATTGAAGAATTAACAGTATTTGAACTTGCTATATTTCCTCTTGCACTTTGAGCTCTTTGATATCAGGAATTTTTACTTGCTTTTTTTTTCCCCTAACACCTAGAAGAGTTCCTGGAACATAACAGATAATCAGTAATATTGTTGAACCTAAAAAAATTATAAATAAGGACCTTGCACATCAAGTAAAGTTATAAAAAGCAAGATATATCAAATTAAGATTTTAGAGGTTTTTGCCATTCCTACTAAAGACAAGTTCTAGGCTGTTTTTTTTGTTTGTTTTTGCATAAAGTGTATCAAAAGTGATCTCTAACTTCAGCTCATTCAAAGAAGAATGAGAACATTAGGGTTTTTATGAAACAATCTGAATGCTTTTGTTTCTTCACACTAAATTTAATGACAAAATTATGGCCTTGATTTCACTAATATTTTCCAGACCAACTTGATTTTTATAAAACAAATTCATGGCAGTCATAGTTTATCGCTATATGTAACAATTACAGTTGAAATAACATGTACAGCTGGCATACACAGGTAAGGAAACAAATACAATGGCCATTAGTAAGCTGCTAATTTATCTTCTAGCAACAGAGATGTGCAATGTCCTAGGGATAATTCTGTGACTCTTGAGAGTTCCACATTTGGAAAACCTCAATGTACTCAAAATGTCAGCTAAAAAAAAAAAAAAAAAAAAAAAAAGATTGGCCCAGTGAGGTTTGACCGACTATAAGATAGGTTCATGATAACAATCATTTATCAAAACAAATAATGACTGAGTTTTGATATAATGAATAATAACTGGTATGATGAAAGTATGTTTGGGGTTGGAAATTCTCAAAAAGCTCAAGACATGAAATTTTAAAACCTTTTCATTCAAAATCTGGGAAGTGAACATGGCTGTATGTGCAGTCATATACCTATTCTGAAAAGTAACTCCACGGCATTTTGAGACTGACTTGTTAATTCCCACTCTACAGATTTTAGAAAATGCAAAATGAAATACACATTGGACTCTGAGACATTTTATGTAAAAATGGAATGTGTGCTTAGCATGGCATTCCAATATTCTAGGCTTTGGATCTTGGGCTGCAAAGTCTATTTTCCCTGGCACCTGTCTCTGAAGTAGAAAGAATTCAGTATTTCCGGTTGCAAGTATAATCAGAAAAGAATCATTTTGTGGTCTAATAGTACCAAAAATGTAGTTTATCAACTTGAAGAAGTTGCTTTGAACTTCTTCCAAATAAAATTAATTCTGACAAGTTAACTAAGTTGTTTTACTGTTGCTAGGACTAAGTTCCCTATGAAATCTCAATAATCATTCCTAGATTATTGGGATAAGTTTTTCAAGCATTTCTGCATGAAAGACCATGATCACTGCCCACAGGGAAAAGACCAGGTAGGAGAGCAGAAGTCAAGTGTGCATGGTGATTTTAAATCATCTTCTTAAACACTTCTTTTTCTCATCTCGATATTCACCCAATATGAAAAGAGAAGCCACAATGCTGAATCCTTTCTTCCTTCTAGGTTTTAATTTAGTTTTATTTACTTGGCAGGTTAATTTCATAAGGCTGTCTTCAAATAAAATAATTTGTAGGTAATCAAGTTTGATTAAAATCTGTATCATGATTATAGTGTAGAAGTCAAATCCATGCACATCATGAAGGCTTGATAAAGGGGTTATTACCTGCTGTAAAATGTTTTATGTTCTTTCCATTATCACTTCATTGTCAGTCTCCCCCCCATGGTGAGCTGAGCTGATGGTTTATACCAGCTCATGACTGTTCTGTCATCAATTCATCTAAATGCTCAGTTTCCTTAATTGTTGTACCTTGTTTTGTCCATGTGTTAGAGAAATTTCAGAAGATACAAACTGTATTGACTTGGGTCCCATAGTTCAGAAAAAACTGTTTTCTAATATTTCTAAATAATACATGATATCTATCTATCTGTCTATACACACATATAGATGTATTTGTAAACTTTCAGATTATATTCCATATACTATATTACAAATATAAGTAAATTACATATATATGAAACAAGCTCTCTAATAGGGGTGGAGGGAGAGAAAGATGCTGATCTAAGTAACTCTGGAAATGGATGGAGTCTTTAAGACCAAAGATAGGGGCGCCTGGGTAGCTCAGTTGGTTGAGCATCCAACTTTGGCTCAGGTCATGATCTCACAGTTCGTGGGTTCGAGCTCTGTGTTGGGCTCTGTGCTGACAGCTCAGAGCCTGGAGCCTGCTTCCAATTCTGTGTGTCCCTCTCTCTCTCTACTCCTCCCCTGTTCATGATCTGTCGTCTCTGTCTCTCAAAGATAAATAAATGTTAAAAAATTTTTAAAAAAAAGACCAAAGGTAAAGAATGGCACCTAGGTTCTGGACTGTGGTTGAAAACGTGATCTCTCACAAAGGTATGAGTCAGCGATTCTGACAATGCTGCACATTCATAATATAATTAAGCAATTAATGAAAGGAAGGCAGGTGTTGGAAGGTAGATTTCTGATGGTCGGAGTGGGGTTTATGTGTCTGCATGGTGAGGAGCCTAGCATGATGCATGGGTAACATACTGTAGTTGGAGACATCACTATGAACTCAGGTGATATGATATACATGCAAGTGGTTACATATAAAATATTTGTACATCTGTGCACCTACATAGGTTAGTAAATTCAGACCTAGTTCCTTGTTCTGTTGGCTGAGAGGGCCTGAAATCAAGAAATTTGTGGTTAGCAACAAGTGCACCTAGTTCCCAGATCTTAGTTTCAAACCATTTTTCCAGAAAAAGAGCCAGAGCACCTGGGAGAAATGGCTGATTCTAGCACTGGGACAAAAATATATACAAAGATGAGTGCCTGGCACATCTCAGCCTATTGTCAGAAAGGACGAAACTCCTGCCCTGATAAGGGATATATCAAAGATGGACAGGACCAGCCAAAAGAGCTTCCAAAATTGGAATGATTTGAGCAACATAATAAATAACACAGGATTGCTATCTCTACCAAACATATAAAATAAATACCCAAGAATCCATACTGATTATAAATCAATGATGGGATGAATTAATAAATAAGAGAAGAGCTAATTCTCTCTAAAACTCCAGGTAGTTTATGTAGATATTCCATTCTTAAGGACTTAGGAACTTGTTCACAGTAAGTTACAGCAGAGACAATCAGCCAGGTGCTCAGACAGCATCAACGTTGTAGGTCATGTGGATGGTATGTACTCTTGATAGGATAAACTGAAAATGGCCACTGTGGTCTTCCTTCCAAAAGCCCATACCCTATTCTAATCATGAGAAAAATATCAACTTATGGGGTGCCTGGGTGGCTCAGTCGGTTAAGTGTCCAACTTCGGCTCAGGTCAGATCTCACGTTTGTGGGTTGGAGCCCTGTGTCAGGCTCTGTGCTGACAAGTAGCTCAGAGCCTGGAGCCTGCTTCCGGTTCTGTGTCTCCTTCTCTCTCTGCCCCTCCCCCTTTCATGCTCTGTCTCTCTCTGTATAAAAAATAAATAAAACATTAAAAAAATTAAAAAAAAAGAAAAGAAAAAGAAAAATATCAGATAAATATATAAATGAAGCCACTCCATGAAGAAGTAAAAAGAAAATACTTCAGTTTTGGACTCCAAAATGTGATAACATAATGTAAAGCATTATGAGTCAATAACACAAAGAATTGTACTTAAATATCCATGGTATTTGTCAAATACGGCTCTTTAATTTCTAAATTACAGCTTAGAGTAGCTCTCTCTGATAAGAATAGAAAATGAGTCATATATAATTTGAAACTTTCCAATTTCCCCTGTAAGCAGTAAAAAGAAACAGGTGAACATAATTGTAATAATGGTTTTAGTTTAATATATCAAAGATATTACCATTTAAAAGCCTAATTAATAGAATGTGTTAATGATGAAATATTTAACTAGTGCATAGTAGTTTTTGAAGTCTGGTGTGCATTTTACACTTACTGCTACATGTTACTAATCCACTGGAGAGATTTGCTCCATGTTCTGATTTCATGAGGGTTATAGTCAACATAGTTGATTTATATACCCAATCTGTTCCAAAGATACTCAAAAGTTTTCCAAACACTTCAATAAGTGTCAGTTTTTAAAAATTTAAGTAAAGTTAAAATATAAGTTCTTCAGTTGTCCCAGTTGCATTTCAATTGGTCAATAGCCATTATTATTGGAGATGGCAAAGGTAAATAGATACATCAGTAATGGTTATTGTAAGTTTTATAGTATATTCTAACATAAACATTAATAATATAATGACATTTGTAAAATAAACTTATTTTAAAATGAGAGGTTATTGAGAAATGGCAAGTCACTGATTTTTTTTTAAGTTTATTTATTTTGAGAGAGAGAAAGAGTGAGTGAGCAGAGGAGGGGCAGAGAAAGAGAGGGAGAGAGAGAGTCCAAAGCAGGCTCCACGCTGTCACCACAGAGCCCAACACAGCACTAGATCTCATGAACTGCAAGATGATGACCAGAGGCAAAATCAAGAATTGAACACTTAATCCCCTGTGCCACCCAGGAGCCCCCAGATTTTATTTCTTAATCTAAAGTTTGAAGTTTTTCATCCTGAGCATTAAAAATTATGGAATACCAATATGTGGTTCCCTTTAAAAGCCATTTAGTATTGAACCATTTGCAAAGTCTGAAATTCTCGATATGAATTTCTTAAGAAAGCACTGTATGTTTTTTCATTGTGGTCAAATAATAAGATAATAAATTATACACACGTTGTTACTATAGGGTAAGAGCACTTTAAGTGATAATTAATCCAATAAAAATTCT
Source organism: Suricata suricatta (assembly GCF_006229205.1). Taxonomy (NCBI): domain Eukaryota; kingdom Metazoa; phylum Chordata; class Mammalia; order Carnivora; family Herpestidae; genus Suricata; species Suricata suricatta. The sequence continues at coordinate 5,068,099 of NC_043713.1, forward strand.
ACTATGGAAAAATCTTTCTTTACTGAGTTTATGGACATAAAAACTTAGAGATTTCTATGGGTATTTCAATGTTGAGACACAGATAGTCATTATAGTAGCATCAAAATAGAAATTCTAGCTTATTAATTAATTTAAAAATAACTTGACTCATGGATTTCTGTTATTCTTAGTTCACATAAAATTTAAATAATATATTTTCAAGAATACATTTGAAAAACCTTGTGAAGGGTAGTGTAAGGATGCAGGTCTCATTCAAGTTTCCCCTCTGACCTTGAAGGCCAGCTAACACCATTAACATTTCTGGGCGGGCCTAAAGATGGAGGTTAAGACTAGTCATGCCCTACCTGAGGGTCCTAGCCACGCCCTACCTGGGGGTTCTGGGTCCACTCTGTAGTTGGTTAAAGTTACTGTCAATGATGTGATGCTATAATGATTGGACCCCTGTACCTGTGTCACAATTTCCTGAAACTGCCCCTTCCCAAACTCATAAAAGGTCCTGCCCCACCATGTTCGGGACTTGCTCCACATGGATCCAGTGTGTTGTTGAGTCTGTGAGCCCGAGTTTAGGCTGGCGGGGCCTACATTCGTAATAAAGCCCTTTGCTTTTGCAGGCGCGATTCGGCCTCCCTGGCGGTCTCTGGTTTTTGGGGGCGATATTAAAATCTGGGTACAACAGTAGAAACGAATATTACAAAATTATATTGTATCTCTGGAAATATTAAATTGTTAGATTAAAACAAAACAAAATATTCTGCTTAAAAATCCTAAGAAATGCTTGATGAAGCATTTTCTTTTCTATTTTTATGACTATATGACTAAACTCAGAAACAGAAGAGGCATTTAGGAACCAAAAGTAAAGAGGAAGCTGAAAACCAATGGAATAATAATGTTCTTTAAAACTATGGCTGCCTTACAGGCTTTTTGCCACTCTTCTTTAACTAGGCAATTCAGAAATTGTCCAAAATTTCTTTAATTTTTTTTTTTTTGTTTTTCAAAAAGCGAGGCCTCCTTCTTTCCCAGGAATGTGGGCTGGACTTAGTAATTCTCTTCTGGTGAATAAAAGGTGAAAGTGAGCTTGGGTCATCAAAGGCACTGCTCTCTTTCCTTGAGCTCACTCTTGGCTCGCTTACCCCACAAGGGGTCCCCAAGTTGGGAGGACACTCAAGCAGTCCTGTGGGGGAAGTCTGTGAGGTGAGGTTTCCAGATTGCCCAGCTCCAGTCAAACCTTCAGACGCCTTTAGTGCCCCCTGACTCTGTGACTACAACCTCATAGGTACACCCAGCTAAGCTGCTCCCAGATTCTTGACACTCAGAAATGGTGTGAGATAACATTTAAAGCTGCTATGTTTTAGGGTAATTTGCCATGCAGAGAGCTACAACTGAACAACTACTAACAGGCTTGACTTCCTAGTGCTACGAGAGCAGGAGAAAGGTCTTGAGGGCACGTGTTGGTGTTTGGAGCTGATTGCTTAATAAAGATCTCTGCCTTCAAGCAAAGGACTGGCTATAAATATCCCTGACAGAGAACAGGAGTTTCAGCTCAGCTTGGAGTCCAGAAAGAAAGGTCACCCCCTGTGAGGCTATCATCTCAGTCTTGCCCCCATGCCGGTTTTGGGTTCAGGTACACACTCCCATCTTTTTCCAGGAAACTATAGTGTTATCTTCAGAAAACATCATTCAGGGCAAATTATCCTCCTCCTCATCTGACGACCTTCTCCTGACACCTTTCCATTTCCGTTAGAACAAAACCAAACCAGAGCAGAGCCGTTGGTATAACCCACCTCTACCTCCCTTCACACCTGCTACTGCCATTCTTCGTCAGTCACGGGATATCATGGCCCCTACCATCCTCCTTCTGGTCGGTTCCCACAGTGCAGGCTCGGTCCACGTCTTTCCTGTGTGGAAACGTCTTTCTCCCATTCTCCCCTGCCTTGTCTTTACTCTTCAGCTCAAAGGTCATCGCAAGAGAGAGAACTTTGCTCATCATCCTCGGTGTCTCATCACCCTGTTGAACTTCTCCTCGTAACCATCACAGTCTGAAACGACCTGAATGATCTACTTATTTACAGTATGATACATATTCTTTAAGGACAGAAACTCCATATCATTTACCACTGGACCTCCAGTGCTCAGATCATGCCTCTCGTGTATTATATATAAAAACACACAAAATGTGGGGTCTCCTTGGTGGCTCAGTCAGTGAAGCGTCCAACCCTTGATTTCAGCTTAGGCCATGATCCCAACATCATGAGATCTAGTCCCTCCTTCGGCTCCACACTGGGTGTGGAGGCTGCTTAAGATTCTTACTTCCTCTCCTTCTTCCTTCCCCCGCTTGCATGCTCTCTCTCTCTTTCTCTCTCTCTCAAGAATAAACAAATAAATAATAAAAATACAAATACATAAAATTTGTCAAAAGAATTCAGCTATCCATGTGCTTATGAACACGTATATTAATGCTAACGCATATAGAATGAAAGCTTAAAAGTAAAATTTGTTTAAATAAAGATTTAACTATAAAACCATATATAATAATTTATAATGTATATAGTCCACAAACCATATTATAGGTAATTCTCTATTCATATACTACTTATAATATTTTTATTTTTTTAATTTCTTAAATTAAAAAATTAATGTTTATTTTTGAGAGTGTGTGAGCAGGGGAGGGGTAGAGAGAGAGGGAGACACAGAATTTTTAGCCTCCAAGCTCTGAGGTGTCAACACAGAGCCCGACGTTGGGCTTGAACTCACAAAATTGTGAGACCATGACCTGAGTTGAAGTCAGTCGCTTAACCAACTGAGCCACACCAGTGCCCCTCTACTGATAATAATTTTAAGAAATAACCCAAAATACGAGGAGTATGAAGATTAGATTTGATCAGAAAAGTGTAAAAGAAATGTGAATAGCATAAGAAAATATTTATATACTGTTTGCCAACTCATTCCCATGATAAGACTAAAATAATATAGCTATTTCAATAATATCTAAATATATTTTTTCAAGGCAGGAAGGCATATAGAAAATGCGATCCAATAGATTTCAGTCTGCTGATGCGTTGTGTAGAGACGCTATAGGATAAGGCGGTAATTGTGCCTTAGGGTTTTGCTTTTCTTCCAAATTCATAGTCTTACTCTGCCAAGGGCTTGCCTGTTATAAACAGTCTGCGGTAACAAGTCTTCTTTTTCAGCTGAGTCTGTAATGGATGTCCTGGCTGCACCACGACAGTTACTTTACCTTCAGAGCCCTTTTTCTTATTAAAGTGCACATTTGTCTACCGAACCTGCTGGGTCCCATGATTTCTGAATATGATTCTGACAGATGATTATATTGTATTTATATCTGAAAGTAAATGAGCAGGTAGAATAATTATAATGTTAGCATAATTGCAACTTATGTCTGTTTAATAGAATTCCACTTTGAAAATAGCTGTTTGAGCTTCACCTTAAAGTGTCGATCTCGGCAAGGAGTCATTAGCAAGTCACAGAATACGTTACCTCATTAATTTGATGTCACTCCTCGAGGGCTTTCCAAACCTGCCAATATTTTCATGCTGTAATAATTTGCTCCAGGACTTGCCACTGCCCTGCCACCTGACTCTGAGAACAGTGCCAGACGGTTCACAAGGAGAAGACTTCCCGTTGTGTCCAATGTGGGGCTCTCCGGGTTGCGTTTTGTTGTGACATCATATTAGCGCTGTACTTACTCTCAAAGGAAGAGATAAAGATGGCATTCAAAGAGCTCTAGAGAAGAATGTTTCTAGAACCACAAAACGATGCCACTATAAACCATAAAGAGTACTTACATTGCAGATAGAGCTTCCAAAATTAAAAAAAAAAAAAGTTAAATCTGCTGTATTTGTCATCAGATAATGAGATAAGACAAGGTCAGTAGAAGAGAACCAAGAAGTTAGCATTTGAGCGTGAGAAGCAAATGTTGACCACCGATATTGGAAGTGAACATGAGAACATCATTTCTCAAATAGCTTTGTTGTATTTTGTAGAGAATAAAAGAAAACTGTATTTAAAGCTTAATTTTTTCTCTTCATTCTTAAAATATACTGGAAATATAATTTTTAGTATAACTTATCAGGTTATTATGTTTATTTCCTTTCCTTCTAACGCTCCCATCACTATTTTTGAGAAGGAAACAGTGGATTCACATAGCTTCATGAGAGAAAATGTTTTTAAATTGCCATCCGAAGAATTCCAAAGTCAGGTAGACAGTAGAAATGGGTTTTAACTGCTCAGTAGAACATTTCCATTTCTTAAAAAAAGATCCTTTAAATGTTGAAGTTTAAGGTTTATTAGATGGTAAATGTAAAATAAATGAAGAAGAATGCATTTGTTTGGTGCTTTGCTTTTTATTCTCAGTGCTAAAAAGAAAAAAAGCCTAAACCATAAGCAAAACCAACCCCCAGTTTCCATTTTCAGCATACATATGTCTGATATTTGAAAAATTCCTTTCAAACAAGATACAGCAGGCTGTCATGAAATACTTTCACAGTTAGTTTGAAATTTCAATCTCTTCAAAGGATAACTCCTCCTAAGGGTATATGCTCTGAAACTAGATGGAGATAAAAAGTTGTAACAACCTTACTGTCCCTGTTGAGACAATATCCTAAATAAAATTGTACAGCCAACTCAGGGTTTTTTTTAAAAAATTGCATTTAATTTACATTAACCTTGCCAAGTATTAACTAAAAATTATGGTACATTCAAAAATGTGTATTTATTATGCATTTACTTAGGACTTGGAATTTATTTTCTTATAGAAATAATAGAGAAAATTACTTTGTTTACTTGTCAGTGAAAATATTTTAATAATATAGTTGAAGTACCACATCATACTGACTCTTACATTTGTAGAATACTAAAGAAGACAATTCTTCGATATAAACCAGTTGTGATTACAAACGGAAATGAGTCGGGACTCCTGGGTGGCTCAGTTGGTTAAGCATCTGACTCTTGATTTCAGCTCAAGCCATGATCTCCAGATTCCTGAGTTTGAGCCCCACATCAAGCTCTGTGCTGACCGAGGGGAGCCTGCTTGGGATTCTCTCTCTCCCCTCACCTCTTTGCCCCTCCACTTGCTCCTGCTGTCTCTCTCTCTAAATAAATAAATAAACCTTAAAAAAAAGTCATAGTTCATTAGGGCAGTGCCTTACAGGCATGTTAAATATTTGTCTTCCCAAGTAAATTGTTCTACTTTGTTAAATAATTTGAATCATATCATGAGCGTTCTTCAGGAGTTTCCTTTATTCACTCACTCAAAATTGTGCTGAGAAATTGTTCATGCATAAACATGGAGGCTTAAATCATTCATTTTCGCTGCTGTATTGCAGCTGTAAAATTGATTATGCTTATGTTACCAGTTTTCACGGTTACTGGTTCCATCGTCATCAGTTTCAAACGGTGCGGCAGATAATGTTCACCTGTACGTCTCCTGGGGACATAGGTTCAACCCTGTCACTAAGCAGAGTCATTGCGACTTACAGGATTTGTTCATCGTCAGTTTTACTAGATAGTTAACGAATTGTTTTTCAATTTTTGTATGATTTCTATTCACAGCACCAGTATATCAAGAATTCCTACTTTTCCACTTTCATACACTTTATAGTTCAGAGATTTTAGTATTTACCACTTGGGCAAAACGGCTTTACTTTGCATCAAAAGAGGTGGCAGATCTTTTCATAAGCATATTGAACATTTTTTTTCCTTTCCTATAAAATTCAGGTCTTTTGCCCATTCTCCCTCTGGATTGTGTGATTTTTTATTATTGACTCAATGACATTATTTATATATTAGGAGTACTAAATATTTGTCAGCTACATAGGATAGAAATATCTTTTATTAGTGTGTGGCTTTAAATTCCATCTGATTTATAGTTTAGTTTAATGAGCATAATTTCTTAACATTATTATTCTCAAGTTTATCATTCTCTTCCACTATGGTTTATACTTTTTGAACTTTGTTTTAGAAGTATTTTGCTATCCAAACTAATAAATATTCTATAGTGTCTTTTAAATATTTTATAACTTTGACATTTACCACCAGCTCTTTAATAAACCCAGAAATGAGTTTTGTCTGTGGTTTAACATGGAAGTTCTTCCATATGAATGTTCTGTTATTATGAACTATTTTTTAATCTATGTTTTCCTACCCTGATATGCAGTGTCATATCTGTTAAGTGGCAGTTTCAATATCAGTTGTAATTTTCATGGGTTCATTTTTCCTTTCATTACTAAATTTTTTCTATCTCTACACCATTGCTACTCTGTCTTAAGTACTAAAAGCTAATATAAATAATTATAAATAATAAATAAATGTAATTATTAGCTTTATGTGGTTGCATTATTTCCCAGGACTGCTATAACAAAGTGCTATAGACTGAAAGACTTAAACAACAGAAATTTATTTTCTCATTCTTCTGGATGCTGGAAGTCTGAGATCAAGATGTCTTCAAGACTGACTTTTTCTAAAGCCTTTCCATGGGCTATAGATGGTCAGCTGCTCACCATGTTTTCCGCTGGTCTGTGTCTCATGTTCTAATCTTTTCTTATAAGGACACCAGTAATACTGGATATTATATTATGTTATATTATATTATATTATATTATATTAATTATACTATGCCCATATGATCTCATTTTCTCTGAATTACTTCTTGAAAGGCCCTGTTTCCAAATACAGTCACATTCTGAGGTTCAGGCATTAGAAGCTCAACATGTAAATTATGGAAGCAATTCATCCTGTAACAGTATCCTGAAAAGATCGACTTTTTTCTTATTTCAATTTTATGTATTTTATTTCCTTTTCTCAATTCCATCTCATCCCATGTCACCACTATTCTTACTTGTAAAATTATTGCTTTTATTTGCTTATTCCTTGTCGGCTCTTGAACTTCCTGTAAATGGACACATACGGTATATAATACCTAGTTTGGAGCTGCTTTTGCTCTTCACATTATAGCTGAGAGTCATCCTTGTTATCATTTGTATCAATAATTAATTATTTTTATTGCTGTTTAGTCTTCTGTCCCCTGATTGTACCATTAAACATTTGCATTATTTATCAATTCTACTGATGAACATTGAATTATTTTTAGTTTTAGGCTCTTAACATGTAAAGCTGCTATGCACATTTTCATATCGGTCTTTGCAATGAGCTGATTGTGTCCCTCCAAATTCATATGTGAGTCCCAAATCCCTCCTGTGGCTGTACTTGGAAGTGAAGCCTCTAAGAAAGTAATAAAGGTTAAATAAGCTCCAAAGGGCAAGGGCCCCGATATGATAGTGTTAATACCTTTGTAAGAACACCAGAGTCTTTACACTCTTCCTCTCTTTCAGTTGATCTGATTTGGGATTAATAAAAGTAAAAGCTGTGTTTTTATTTTTTTCTTTATTATTTGGCTGTTGCCTCAGTATATTACTCATTTTTTCTTGCTTCTTGAGTTCAAAATTCAAACATTTCATTTTAAACTCTTTTTCTTATAATTTATATGTTTAAAACCATAAATTTTCCTCTAAATAGTTGTTCTTCTACCTTCCACAATTTTGATATGTTGTATCTTCATGATAATTCATTCTAAATTATTTTATTATCTTCATTATGATTTCATCTTTGACTTGTGAATTATTTAAAAGTATACAACCTAATATCCAAATATTGATATTTTTTTAAGTTTTATTTTTTCAGCTAAGTCTTTTATGAGTAGGGATTGTAGTCTGTATGATGTTAATCCTTTGAGATTTAGCTAGACCTATCTTCTGGCTCAGCACATGGTTTATTTGGCAAATGTTCCATGAGCACTTGAGCAAAAGCAATAAATACATGTGAAATAGCTTTGGTAATGTGTGTTTAAGATTCACAAAATCAATTACAGTAATTTTTTTCTCTTCAAATATGTGTGTCTTTTTCTTCTTACTTCTAGTTGAATTAGGGAAATAATTGTTTTACTCTTCTTATAATATGTAGTAATTTAACATTGGCTTATGTAACCCCAAATTCTCCTCTACATTTTCCCATAACTTAGTCTGGAATTATTTTCTAAGATAACATTCACATTTTGGGATAATTTTTACTCAGATTTAGCAAAATCATTTAGATTTAACTAAACACATTTAATTTACCTTCAAGTTTTCATTGAAAACTGTTTAGCTTTTGGTTCTTTGATATGTGTGTACTATTATATTTTTCTAAGGGAGAGAATAATATGTCTTATGTTTTGTGAGTTCTCAGAAATTTTGAGAATATTACTTTTGAAAGGCAGTGGTTGTGTATAGAATTCTTCATTCATGAATGCTTTTAATTTCCAAAGAATACAGATATTGAATTTTGTATTTTGTTTATTCACAATTTTTAACCTGTATACTTAACATATACACAATAGATTGCACATTAATAGGGGATAATTTATATCTTTACAGATCCTGAAATGATTGGGTTGCAGGGACTAAGTTTAAAAAAGCAATGATTGGGGGCTTAGGTACAAAAAGGCAATTATTATAAATTTGATGCATCTGTCCTATATCCAATTTCACTGGAGTAAACTTAAATGTCAAGAATGTATGTGTGCCATTGACCACACTTCTTTTTTAATAAAAGTTTTCTTCCCTGCATGGTTTTAGAATATCTTCTAGGCCCTAGTTTTTTAAATAAAATTGGGCATTTTCAGAGTCATATTAAGCATGATTCATTACTGGCCTTTTAACCTTATTCTTTGGCCAATATGTACTTAAATGTGTATTTTTCATTATCCTTTCAATTCCCTTTACCATAATGTGTAAAACCAAACTAAAAGCAAACTTCAACAGTAATAAAATTGAGAAAAAAGTGACTGACCCAATTTTCTAATAAACCTTGAGTTATTGTGTAAATTGACTTATGTTTCATTCTTATTTCCCAGGTGCCATTTAGCACATCGGTACAAATTGGCTGGCCACAGATCTGATGATCTAACAGGCATACTGGCACTATTGTTTAGATTTCTGACCCTAGGTTTCTCCTACACCCCTCTATGCAGTAGGGATCCACATCTTTAGACAATAGTAGCAGGAAAGAGCTCAAGGGAGCCTTCCACCCTTCTTCCAGTCCCTTCTTGTGATCATTCTGAAATTACAAATCTATTAAGCATTCCTTATGAAATTTTAATTTAGACATGTTAGATGCATGCATCCCAGAAAAATGAGTTATTTGATAGAAGAAACTAAAAATCACATTCATTGTCCTCTACAAAGAAATTGATGATAGAGGGGTAGATGAGAACAGAAAGCTAGAAATTATCAATTCTTTTTCATGAGTGCTACCCCTTTCCAAGAAAGAAAAATATTTATAAAACCCTTCCTTTCTGCACAAGAATTTAATAAAGAGAAGTAAATTAGGATGACATTTAATTACACCTGTGTTGTGTCTCACTAGAGGCTGCACATTCCATGGGCTCCAATGAACACTAGGTCAAGACCCTTTATCTGTGTGCCTGGTCCACTATATTTGGAATATTTAAATAAAAGAATAGAGCCATCTAAAGTAAAATAAAAAGAGGTCCATACCCCAAAAAGAGCAGCATGAATCAACTTACAAGTACCAGCGAATGACACTGTATGTATAAATGTCAGAAGAACTTATTGTGGCCAGCTATTGATAGAAATATTTAAGTAAAATACCAACTTAAGAGACTTACTATAGATTTAATGGTGCATACTTTTATAATATGATCACAATTAATAGATCAATACTGATATAGAACAAATATCAAAAGACAAGGCTTGACCTACCAGAAAATACTGAGTATTTTAATTTTCTAAAATGTTTTTTCTCTTCCCTTTAAAAAATCATGCAAAATTTAAATATGCCAGGAAGAAAAACTGAAGAACCTTCTGGGGGCTAGTTTTTTATTCTCCCTTTGGAATCATGAAATCAACTATTAAGATTGGATTAATCTGTGAGTGGAACTTAAATTACTTAATTTATCACAGCTGGGCAGGGATAGATACAGTTTTGGTTTAAAATATTATTAACAAAGAGAGAAGTTTCTAATTTATGCTTATTAGTAGTTAAATTGCTCAAATCCAGAGGAACTTTTCCCTAAAAGTAATTTTTATTATTCATTACCATGAGTATCAGAAGATACCAGTGTTTCCCCCTCGTCGATCAGTCATAGGAACACAGTTGCTAGCTGTGTGAGCTAGAATGGTGTTAAGGCATGATAAGATCCGTGGATGAATTATACACATCAGGAAAAACGGCACAAGTCTAAAATTATCCTTATAGGTTTGCCCCAGAAGCATAGTATACACGTCATGATTCCTTTAGTCCAGTACAGTAAATATGTATAGAGTAGTCAACGTACAAACACATTGTTATTTTGTGATTCCTTAGAGGACTACTATTCACAATTAAAATCTTCACATGTATTTCTAATGTTTATTTATTTTGTGTGTGTGAGAGAGAGAAAGAAAGAGAGAGAGAGAGATAGCAGGGGAGGTGCAGAGAGAGGGAAAGAGAGAATCCCAAGCAGATTCTGCACTGTCAGGGCAGAGTCCCATGCAGGGCTTGAACACACAAACTGCAAGATCATGACCTAAGCCAAAACAAAGAGTAGGGTAGTCAACCAACTGAGCCACCCAGGTACCCCAAACCCAAAATCTTCAAATTGTTAATGCTTACAATCTATCATCAGATTTATAAAGTTCCAATTCAAGGTTGATCCTATGAGGGTTTCTGGGCTTATGGATAATTGTCTCAGTCGCCCTGACTCTCCTCAAAGCCAGGTTTCTCCATGGCCCTATTTTACTCTTCCACTTCCAGATGAAGCTGGTAGAGTCCACTTGTCTGCCATCCTGACGGCACACATGACTTCCTTGCCAATAACCTGAAATCCTAAAGCTATTCACACATCCTTCATAGGTTTTGCCAAAAAGCCTTGACTGTTTTGGTCTAGAGGCAGCATTCTCTATGGACAGAGGTTTAGAATCAGCAGAACAGGGCAGCTCACATCCACTACTACAATCACCCTCTCCCTCTGTGGTGCTCGCGCGCTCTCTCTATCTCTCTCTCTCTCTCTCTCTCTCTCCCTTTCTCGCTGTTTTGATTTACACCTTTGTTTAGGTGATATTGTTCAATCCCAGTCAAGTTCACATTATGTGATGTAGACTCATTCTAACATAAAGGAGATTAGAATTTATTCATAGTGTCTAAAGAATTTTCCTAGGTCAATAAATACACAAAAGGATTAGAACGTTAACTCTGATTTTGTCAATAAGAAATGAGTATATCTTGGGCCACTGAGTGGCTCAGTTGGTTTAGCGTCCAACTTCAGCTCAGGTCATGATCTCACAGTTCATGGGTTTGAGCCCCACATGGGGCTCTGTGCTAACAGCTCCTTTCCTGAAGCCTGCTTTGGATTCTGTGTCCTTCTTCTACTTGTGCTCTGTCTTGGTTTTTCACTCTCTCTCTCTCTCTCTGTCTCTCTCTCTGTCTCAAAAATATATAAACATTTAAAAAAAGAGTATATCTTTATATATTATATATATGTATATATGTTACATAATTGAGTAAGTCAAAACTGAAATTACATGGTTCAGGGTAGCACGTTGAGAGCACTTTGTAGATGTCCCTTTTTCTTTTACAAAGAAAAAGTGTGTGTGTGTGTGTGTGTGTGTGTGTGTGTGTGTGTAGTTACATAGAGTAAAGAAGGAAGGAAGGAAGGAAGGAAGGAAGGAAGGAAGGAAGGAAGGAAGGAAGGAAGAAAAAGAATGAAAGAGAGATAGAGAACCTAATACAGCCATAAAGTGATGTAGATAAAATAAAGGAACCAGAAGTGGTCTATGGATTCGAAGGTATCTTGTAGAGCTAGGAGGAAGAAGAGATCAGGCTGAGGAGAAAGCCCACCAAGAAAGACACTAGAATGGGAGCCATCCTTTCCTGAGGAGCTCAGTGTCATTAAATACGAAGTCAAGAGTTTGAAGTATCATTAGAGCTGTGACACTGAAAGTGTGTGGAGTCCACTCAGAATAACTCTGAACTTGTATCCTCTTCCTTTGGCTTTTCATACCATAAGGTCGTTCTGTGGGTCACTTGAAAGAGGAGGGCCGCTAGTGTTCACCAGCCTGTCTACGCAGCACCTACACAGTCTAGAGGAGCTCCGTACCACACTGTAGCTGAGAGGCAGAAGAGCAAAGCCTCCTCTGTCCAGGAATGGACTGTGATGTTTCTACAATCAGCCAAACAAAGGGTTCCATTTGGGACCTGCAGAAGTTCCAGGCTATTTTCTAAAGTACGTTTCAGTCTAGAACTTGTAAAATAACTGTAACTTGTGAATACTATGAAATAGCTTAAAGGACCACTGAAAATAGGTAGCTCAATTTCTGAGGCTTCTGTATATAGGCCACTCAAACTGAGAAAGGCAGAGGCCATGATTCATCTTAGCTCTTGAGAAGCTTGGGGTAAAAAGAATTGAATTGACATTGCAATTAGTTCGTTTCCTTAAAATCTGTGCTCATTTTGGCATGATTTGCCATGAGCCAACGCCACCTCACCAGTGGTCCTCACAGGAGGGTCACAGAGATTTGACTTAGTTAATAGCAACACAGTTATGAAGATGGTACCTTCCTATTAGTACAAGACACTGCCTTACACTTCCATCGTTTTCATCAAAACATATATTCTGATCAGTTCATCATGTGTTTAACAGACAGTATATTGGACTACTTTGTTGATGGAAAGGCAGTGAATTCATGCAGTGAACAAATTGTTCTACCAAGAAATAATGTTCCAACATAGACTTGTTCACTGTGCTGATTAATTTTTTGTTAATTTGGCTAAAGCCACAGTATCCAGATTTTTGGTCAAATACCACCAGATGACTGTGAACATATATATATTTTTTAGATATGATTAACATTTAAATCAGCTATCTTTGGGTAAAATATACAATTCTCCTTAATGTGAGTGGGCCTTATCCAATCAGTTGAAGGTTTTCAGAGGAAGGCGGAGAGACATCAGCAAGATGGAAGAATAGGAAACTCCTGACTTTTCTTCTTCTCACACATACCAACTACAATACACCTACATGCAGATCTCCTCCTGAGAGAAGTCCAGAAACTAGTGACGAAACACTGGCTTATCAAGAGACTAAGAAAATACACACATTGAAATGGATGGAAAAGCATTTGCACCATAAACCTCCTTCTTAGCACAGCACCTTACAATTGGGAGGGAACCTCTAACTCCCAGTTTCTCACTGAGGAGCAATAAGATTGAACCATAGGTCTAGCACCCAAACTTTTATGGCTTCCACAGAAGAGTCTGGCTTCCAAATCATCCAGCTCTAAAAGCCAGAGGAGTTCAGCATTTGTGACCCCCAGCACCACAGGAAACAAGGAAGCAGGTCTTGAACAGGTACAGGAACTTTCTGCTGCTGTCCCCAGGGCTTAGCACAGAGGGAGTAGGCAACAATGCTGAGTGCCCATTGTCTCCCTGGAATGTGGTATATTTCCACAGCTGCCACCCAGGGGATAGGGTTTTAATTAACCTTCCCTGGGAGCTGGTGAGGCAGGCAATCAGTAATTCTTCTGGAGTCTGGATGAGTGTGTGGTGGTTAACTTCACCTCCAGGGACCTGACAGGACTGAGCATGCCCCAGTCTCCTGGGAACCACTAAGAGCAAAGATGGTGGCTTGGAAACCATCAAGGTTTGAGGGGCATCAAGAATCTTAGCCAGCCTGATTAATAAGGTTCATCCACATGAGACCTGTCTGTCAAGACAAAGCTATTAATTAATTTTCTGAAAAAAATAACCAAAACTTATTTTTCCCCACTTTGATCAGGACCCATGCTTATCCATTCCCAGCCCCTTGACTTTCTTCCCTGGCAATCCCACGGTCCATCACACTGCAAGAGACTTTTGCTCAGGGCTCCAACAGTGAGATCAACCCCCGTGTCAACACAGATCCACCTGACATGACCTTGACTGGTGCACCATTAGAAGGAAAATAAAACAGGAGGAGTCTGGGCTTTCTCCAGTGTTTGCCTCTTGTTTATACCATTGCAGTAAGTGATTAAAGGCTAACTGCCTTCGTTTTTGGTTTGTAACTTTAATGGGCTACTCTGACCCAAGACAGCACAATGTTCCATCTCTAGCTCAACTGAACTCCTGACATATTTCATCTCATTTACGTTTTGCTTTATGTTTTCTTCTAAGATTTTTATTGGTTTAGGTCTTACAGTTAGAGCTTTGATTTTGAGTTGATTTTTGTATATGGCGTAAGGTATGGGTCCAACTCCATTATCATATATGTGAATATCTAGGATTCCTTGCAACATTTGTCACAAAGACTGTCCCTTCCCCATCAAATTGCCTTGGCATTCTTGTCAAAATCTTTTGACTATATCTGCAACGGCTTATTGCTGGGTTCTCCATTCTAGTCCATTGGTCTCTGTCTGTCTTTATGCCAGTACCATACTCCAACACTGTAACTTCATGGTTAAGTTCTGAAATCAGGATGTGTGAGGCTTCTAGCTTTGTTCTTTTCCTAAACTTGTTTTATCTATTCAGGGTTACTTGAGATTCCACATGAATAAAGGTGGGATTTTTTTAATTCTGAAAAACCATCAATGGGATTTGATAAGAATTTCATTGAACCTATAGATATCTCTAAGTAGTATTAACATCTTAACAATATTAAAAATCTTTCAATATGTGAACATTAGATATGTTTCCATTTATTTATGCTGTCCTTAATTTCTATGGGGCGCTTCGGTGACCCAGTTGTTTAAGTCCTGACTTTGACTCAGGTTATGATCTCACGGTTTGTGAGTTGGAGTCCCATATCAGGCTCTGCTGACAGCTCAGAGCCTGGAGACTGCTTCAGATTCTGTGTCTCCCTCTCTCTCTGTGCCTCCTGCACTCATACTCTGTCTGTCTGTCTCCCTCTCTAGGTCTCTCTGTTTCAAAAATTAAATAAATATTTAAAAGATTTTTTAAATTTCTTTTGCCAATATTTTGCTGTTTTTATTGTACAAATGTTCATCTTCTTGGATATGTTGATTCCTAAGTATCTCATTCTTTTGATGCTATTTTAAATGGAATTGTTTATGTAATTTCCTTTTCAGATTGTTCATTGTTAGAGTATGAAAGTGCAAATGATTTTTGGGTGTTGACATTATATCCTGCTAACTTCTTGAATGCATTTATTAGTTCTAACGGTTCTTTTTGTGGATTTTTAAAATTTTTTCATATATGAGATCATACTATCTATAAATAGAGATAATTGTACTTCTTCTAATTTGGATGTCTTTTATTACCTTTTCTTGTCTAATTGCACTAATACTTCCAGTACTATGTTCAATAGAATTCATAAAGTGGTTACCCCTACCTTGTTCACGACCCTAGAAGTAAGGCTTTCAGTTTTTTTTTCACTGATTATGATGCTAGCTGTGGGTTCTTCATATACAGTTTTTATTATGTTGAGATGGTTTCCTTTTACTTCTAGTTTGTTGAGTGTTTTTTATCATAAACAATGTTATATTTGTCAAACACTTTCTCTGCATCAGTAGAGATGATGCTGTGTTTTTTTGTCCTTCATTCTATCATAATGTGGTGTATTATACTGCTTTCTTTTCTTATGTTGAAACACCCCACATTCCATGAATAGTCCCTATTAGTCACATTGTATAAACCTTGTAATATGTTGCTGAATTCCATTTACTAGCATTTTGTTGAGGATTTTTGCATCAATGTTGTAAGAGGTATTGGTGTGTAGTGTTCTTGTAGTGTCTTTATCTGGTTTTGGAATCAGGGTAATGCTGACACCACAAAATAAATGAGGAGAAGTTCCTTCCTTTTCAGATTTTGAAAGGTTTGAGAAAAATTGGTAACTGTTCTTTAAATGTTTGATAGAATTCACCAGTGAAGCCACCAGGTGCAGATTCTTTGTCAGGAGGATTATTATTCAATATGCCTATTAGTTATAGATCTGTGCAAATTTTCTATTTTTTTCATGATATTTTTGATAGTAGGCCAAATATAGGACATGGTGTTAAGGAAAAAAATACCCCTAATTGAAAAAAAAAACAACCCTGCAAACTTCATAATTTTCCCAGAAGCACTTACTATGTTTGTTGAAGACCTTTGTTTCCTGACAGACTATTTATCCCTGATTCAAACTGTCATTTTTAATCTGTAGATTTTAAGAGATCTCTTAGAATATTCTGTCCATTTGTGTCACACAAAGATTTTTTTAAAGGACATGCACCAAGTAGGCTGACCAACCTTTTCCTCACTCAAATCTCAAATTTCTTAGGTTTCTGGCCCTTGGGTTTTCCCCTTTGCATTTATATTTATTTAGTCATCATAGCGACAGTATAAAAGGCACAGAAAGTCTCACAGGAAAAGTCAAATAGTTGTCTTGAAAATAAAGGAATGAATGTATTTTCAAATGTTGCTCTCATAATGATTTAAGATGGCACATCCAAAGAATGTGTTTCATAGATCAGAAAACTAAATGGTGAAATGTTAATGCTCCCAAATTTGATGTGCAGATTGAACACAATTTCTGTCAAAGTCCTAGGAAGATTTTTGTTGATATGGGCAAGATTATTCAGAATTTATGTTGAGAGAGTATATGGATTAAAAATAAGCAGGTAAAAGTCTTCAAAATTGCTACCCATTAGTAACATGCAAACTAAGACCTGAATGAAACATCACTGCAGACACATGAGAACATCTCAAATAAAAAAATAATGACAATGATTTTGGGAAAGTGGTTTTCTCATATCTAGCTGGTGGGAATGCAAAGTGATATAAATATTCTGGAGAATAGTTTGGATCACACACACACACACACACACACACACACACACTTATTATACAACCCATTGCATTTTTGGCCATTTATCCCAAAGAAAGGGAAACTTACATCTGCATGATAACATATACATAAAGCCAATCAGCAGCTTTATTTGCAAAAGTTCAAAACTAGAAACAACAAAATGTTCCTTTTTAGGTAAATTGTTAAAACTGTGGTATACCCATACCATGGAATACCACTCAGCAATAAAAGAGAATTGACTGTGGAAACACAATGTGGATGGATGTCTAAGCCATTAAGCTGGGTGAAAAATATCAATTTCAAAAGATTATATACAATATGATTCCATTTATATAATATTCAGAAGAAGACAAAACTAAAGACATAGAAAATAGCCTTCCTGCTGCCAGGTGTTAGGTACGGGGTGGGGGGGCAAGGGAAGGGCAAAGTGGGTGAGACATAGAGATACAGTGCAAGGGAGATGTTGGTGGGGACAGAGAGCTCCAAATCTTGATTGGGTGGTGGATACACAAATCTACACATGTGATAAACTGGTGTGCAACTCTACTCATGCATTGTAACAACATAACATCCCTGGTTTTGATATGATACTATCATTATATAAGATGCAACCATTTGAGAAAATTTTGCCAAGGGTGTAAGACATCTCTGCATTGTATTTGCAGCTTTCTATAAATTTATAATCACTTCAAAGTATTCAAAAATTAATACCATAATTTAGGATGACATGTATCAAGAATATAGCTTATTGTTACCTCGGATGAAAGACTGAAACACAGTGAAATAAAATGAATGACTTAATTAAGGTCAACGAGAGAAAAACTATGTTATTATTCCACATATCTATACTATTATGTTCAAATTGTTATAATGTGAAAACAATTTACTTTCTTTAAATGGTAGTTTAAGTACCATGGATCATTTCTGTACTGTAGAACCAGAATTTACACACAGTGTAGCAATTAAAAATCCTTTCAAGTTCTTTTTACATAAAAATCTCTGCATCTTTCAAAAAAATTTATCTCATCTAAATTAACTCCTTAAACAAAATGTCTCTGTACATAAACCGTATTCAATTAAGAAAAATAAAACAATATTTATTATCTAAATATTGTATCACAAAAGAAAAAGAGCTTGAGGGAATTAGAATAACATTTATAATTGGAGCTCCCCAAGTATTTATAGATATTTCCTTCAAAATACTAATGAGAAATATTAACCTCCATAATAACTACAGAAATACATGTCATCCTTCATTTGTTTTGGTATGCTTATTTTTTAAATCTGTAGTAATTTCTTAAAAGAAAGTAAAAGCCTGTTGAATGGATGATATCTAAAGTAGAGTGGGTTAAAAATATTTCATCAGAAGGCAAAGTTACAAAATTATGTTGTCATCGAAAATCTATTGTGGCTTTCTTTAAAAGCAGTCTATAATTTAGCACTCTGTCTTGTACATATTTGTTATTTGAAATCTTAGGGTTCTATTGAATTTTACTACTATATATTGGTTCATGGTTCCCTTACAAAGAGTTGACACATTCAAAAGGATTGAAACAAGAATAATTTGTAAAAGAGATTATTTTCAGAGATGTGTGGAGAAAACCATGATAGAAAAGCAACATATTAAGAAACTAGCAAAAGTGTAAGTTTTTCCTACCCTTACCCCAGCTGGCAGCTAGTTTCCTGTGTGCTGAGAATATCAACCAGGCCAACATCAGCCAGAGGACAAAGTATGGACTTCTGAACAGGTACTCGTCCATAAAAGCAATGAAAAAACTGGCACATGTTGTTAAAATCAATTATTTCAGAACTCTGGAAATTAACTAAAGCCTTGCAGCACTCCAGGAAGAATTGATTTAAGAAAAATGGCCGTCTATCCATAAGGAAAGTAAAGTGTGTGGTGTTTTAACACATTCTTGTCCCAGGGCCCTCTTACTCAGTAGTAGTCTTAACAAGTCATAGCCTACATCGTGTATCCTGGGGAGAGTAGTGTGGAGCTAGATTTTTTCAATGCTAATTCCCAAAGAATTGCTGTTATATAACCCATGAATATGTTCCTCCATCAGAGATATTGTCTTATAGATGAATGACATAGTCACGTATGGAACATTTAGGGATCTGCAAGCAAGAATTTTAGCTTTTGTTCTAAGGAAGAGAGGGGGCAGGAAACAGAAGGAAGGGGATTTTGTAATTTTATTACAAAATTATGAAGTCATGGTTAGACATTTGTATTTGCAAACCAAAAACAGTGATGAGAAATAGAAATTTAGTAATCTGACCATTTTATGTTTCTGATGTTTTTAAGTCTTTTTTACACTTTTCTACTTTTGTTTCTCAACATGTAGATAAATTTTGTAATGGTGACCTCTGGTCTGGCAATTACTTTTGATTCAGAATGCAATTCACTAATATCTTTCAAGGAGAATGATGCATTCTCGTAAGTTTATTGTCTCCATTAAAGGGATGTCTAAAACAGATCTTGCAATGTTGGAGTATCGAATCTAACTGTTGTGAACCCATTATGCAGGCATTTGTGACCAAGTCTTGGTAGGCAATTTAATCCAGTGACTGGATTCAGAGAGGATGATGAAATATGACCTGAGGATTGGCTTAAGTAAATAAAGTCCTAAAATCCAACTAACCAAAACTGGGAGAAACTTATTTTTAGCATTTTTTTTTCATTTTAGCCTCTCAGTTGAGCTTTATATAGGTTCCTGGGTTAATTAACATATTGGTCCAGGAAATGTCTGGAAAATTACCTTTGTAAAAAAATTTTTTTAATGTTTTTTATTTAGTTTTGAGATACAGAGAGAAACAGTGCGAGCAGGGAAGGATCAGAGAGAGAGACACACACGCACAGAATCTGAAGCAGGCTCCAGGCTCTGGGCTGTCAGCACAGAGGCTGAAGTGGGGTTCGAACCCATGAACTATGAGATCATGACCTGAGCCAAAGCTGGAAGCTCAACCAACTGAGCCCCCCAGGCACCCCTGGAAAACCATACTTTGTAAGCCAAACAGTATCTTTAGTAACGCCATGTGGCAGCCAGTGCCTTAGCTGGGGAAAAAATGGTTTGATAAACATTTATGAGGGTGTGTTAGAGACGGGCTGTCCCATTATCCAGAAAAAAATATTAAAGTTACAGAGGCAAAGGGAACAGAAACAAGAGTAATAGTTCTGCAAACATATTTACAGCTTGCTTTATCTCTGGAGAAACTGTGCACATTGATTCATATCTTCATTATGACTGTGCGCAGAGAGATTCTAAGCCCTAAAGGACCCCAAATGAGACAGGAATCATTGGAATCGGAAGATGTCAGTATCAGTACAATTATTTTAAAGACGAGACTGATTTATCTTATTTCCAGGGGAAATGGGGGCTCATGCCAGGCACCTAGAGTTTGATTGACAATGAGGTTTTTTTTTAATGTACTTGTTAAAACAGAGATGGAGGAAAGCTTAGGGGAGGCTCTCTTTGCCTGTACTTTTGAAATATTTCCAAGAACCTCAGAGGCTCCAAAATCATGAACGATTGTTTATTATTAGTTTGAATAGATTTAAAAAAAGAGATTTTTATGGAAAATATTTCTTGACGGTTGTCTATCTCACGGCATTCAGAATTCACTGCCTCATAAACAGGACCAGTTAATTAGGGAGCAAAATTCTCCTCTATCTCATACCATAAGTTCCCCTTAAAAAGTCACACTCCAAACCATCTTCCATAGTCTAATTACATTTGCATCCTATGGACTTAAAACAGCTTACATTTGTGAATATCTTCTCACTATTGGGCAGACATAAGAGGACTGTAATTGCCAAGCTACATAGAAGTGGGCTGCAGGCTTGAAGATAAGTATATTCAGAGAAGAAATACTAATAAAATGCTCATTTTAAAGCAAGACAACATACCCGTGAGATATTTTAGGTAAATGCAGACTAAAGGGAGGTGACAAATGCAAGATGTGGCAAAACTGAGTTCTATCTTAAAATATTTTTCTTTCTTTTTCTGTCCAAAGGCATGAAATAGGATAGAAGTCTCTCTAAAAAGACTTCATCTATATTGTGAGATTATTGGCAGGGTAAGAGTAGCTTTATGTTTACTAATGTGTAAACACTCAGGAGAGATTTCCATGGTCTCCGGAGCTGTTGAGCTACAATTGAAATTGTGTCCCTGCCAGCCTTTATTTCGGTTGTGTAGATATGATTACTTATTAAAGAGACTACAGTTTACTTTGGCATGTTTCAGGGTTTAATCATCCCGGACCGATCACTCTAGAAAGTGCTGAGTTTTATTGTAGATTGATTCATCATTCAATCAACTCTCCAAGAGTAATCAAAGTCCCTGGATTGAGTCATTCACAGACTGAACACCGTAAATGCAAACGTCCATTAAATTCTCACACACACACTCACAAACATACACACACACTCACACACACATATACAACACACACACACACACACACACACACACACACACACACACCACATGCACCTTAAACTCATGATGTACTTCCGGAGTCCAGCTCCAGCAGGTCCAGGGTTCCCTGAAGGATGGACAGTGTCAGCAAATGAGAGTAAGAGAGCCTCAAGTTTCTTTCTGATCACCAGGCAGGCATCTCTGCTTTGACCAGAGAGTCGGTTTTATTTATTGAAAAAATGTATGGGGTACAAAACAGAAGTGGCAATTGCCTTGGACAATTATTTCTGATGACAGATTTCTTTGGTATGTAAAAATTTCCCAGAACATACATTGGTATCAGACTCATGCATAATCTTAATCAGTAGTGTTTGATGTAGGTGATTTAGATGCTTATCACATGGAGAAGGAAGGTATCCTCAGCATTCAAATACAAGACAATGTTTTCAGCAGAGCAAAGGCAAAAATTAGTTCTTTGTGAGCAGGGGTCAATAGCCTGCTTTCTTGAGGGGAAGAAAAATAGGTTTCTCAGGAAAAGTATTTGCTCTTATAATCACAAAAGAAGAAATTCCTAAAGT
>NC_043713.1:5090022-5149798 GCF_006229205.1 Suricata suricatta
CAATCATCAAGTTAGCATCTTTATGATAAAAAGGTAGTTAAGCCCATTGGTTAAGTGAAGAGGCCTTAATACCTGAATTTGAATCTTGTGTAGAGTGTTCGCTGGTGAGTAATCTTGGGCAAGAACTAAGATCTGTGTGTGTGCCTCAGTGTCTTCATCTATAAAGTAAGATTACCTATCGCTGAAACTTTCTTAAGTATTAAGGGCATTAATAACAAGTGCTAAGAATATTGTATCCTATAATTCACATTGCTGTTATTATTCTTAGTACTGTTATTTTTGAAAATGGGTCATTGTGAAAATAAACTTGAATAAAACAAAATGGAGCAATTGGTATGATACTTGATGTTAGGTCACTCAATAAATCTTTCTTTTCTCTTTGTGCTATTGAATCAAATGTCTTTAATTCTAGTCATCTTTCCATTTAATGTTTCTTCATGACTTTCAATTCCATATATTCCCACATATATAAAATCAAATGCAACATTCACCTACAAAGACAGCCCCGCCTCCCAGTTCCCCTGTTTTTGTCAATGGCACCCCATCTCTGTGTTTTTTGAGAAATATTGAACTCATATTTAATCTTATCTTTCCTCCATCAATTTTATCTATTTTGTCCCTGAGTTCTATAAGCTCTTACTCTTTTCTCCATATTTTGGAAAACATTTTGAGGTTTATTTTTTTCTCCCCAGTCCCACTGAGAATAATAATAGCTAGTATAAATGATACAATTAAAAGTCTTTTCTATGGAATACTAACAAAGTTACATTTTCATATAAAGATTAAAATGGATAGAGGTTTTGGAATGAAAGATAGTAAAACCCTGGATTGCTGTCAATGCCAAATTGAGTCTTTACATAGGACCATCTAATTATTTGATGCATTCAGAAATTATTTGACCTTTGGGCAGGCCTCTTGCTTTTGAGAGGCTACGTAATATGAGAGATCAAAAAGCATAGGATCCTTTGTATCCAAAACTTGGGTGCTAATCCCAGAACCCAATTTGGCATGTTGGTATTTACTAGAGATATGCTTTGGATCATGTGAAATAACCTGTTCTACATGGCTCCCTCAAAGGCAAAGTGAAGATATTTGTAAAATATGAGAATAGGATGTGCAGTTGATTTTGACTTGTTTTGAAGATCAAAACTATAATTGGAATATATTAAAATAATATATTGAATATAAATATCCAATTGTCCTACAAACTGCCATTGCAAGAGGATACTTAATCATGCCAGACTAAAATCCCATAATTGCACATGGATATGAGATGTACTCCTTTCTTGTCCATGATTCAGTAAGAAAAGATTCTATGCATTCATTTTATTGAGAAAAATAACTTACTCTTTCTCTTGTGGTCCTTACTTCAGTGAACAGAACTTACCCATCTGCGCGAACGCATCTCTTTCTCCATCATTACCTTTCACATGAATTATTGCGTCAGCATCCTGTCTGGGAATTTTACTGTAGTCTCATCTATTATCCACCCAGCAGTTTGCATTACCTTTATTAAGTAAAAATTGAAAGTGTTACTCTACTCCTTTAAAACATTTCAAATTTCACCTGTTTCTCAAAGAATATCCATGACTTAGAAGAGTCTGTTGTGACACAAAATCTGTACAGGTTCATCGATTTAAGCCTCATCTATTGCTACATATTTTCTTAAGCTTTATATCTCAACCACACTGACCTAACACGGACCATTATTTCTTTCTATGTTTTTTTTTCATATTTCAATCACACCCCCTGGAGGCCCATGAATCTGTGAACATCTGCTGACCAGACCATGTGAATACGAAAAGGACCGGTGTGGCTGTGGGATACCTCTGCAGCCGGCACCAGGGTGTCTGATCAAAGGCCTGGCAGCAGCATGGGAGGGTCATGGGAGGAATGATGGTCAACAGCAAGGTAAGGGACAGGATCGAGCAGAGGCAGCCCTCAACTTGATCAGACTCCTAAGTTTTCTCTAAAAACATGCATTGGAAATAAGTCTATCTTCCTTTTCATAGAATAAACCCTAGAAATTGTTGGACAACGTTTGCTGTTTGGGGAGAGCCAGGCAGGGGCACGAAAAAGAGAAATACTCAAGTTCTAAGAAAAAAGGTGATGTATGTTAAAGTGACAAATGGGAAAAATGAATGGATGAAGTACTTGGCTACCAGTTTGGAGACGCTGGTTCTGTTATAAAGACATTATTCAGAGTTATTTATTTATGTGTGTGCTACACATAGTAGTACTTTGTAACTCATAAACAATAGCTATCATTAATTTTTATGAGGGAATACTTTTTTAGATATTTCTGTCTGCAAGGGTAGACATATAGCACAATACACAATTCAAACGAATATATTGAATAATATTAAAATGGACTTTAAGAAACAGTTGCCTTGTACATTTTTCCAACAAAATTTTGCATTTAAAAATTAGGAACATATGTTTAATAATCAAAATGTCAAAGTAAAGTGGCTGGAAATAATTATATCTTCATGTTAACACCCAAATCAACAGTAAACTCCCTTCCCTCTTCAATGCAGCATTTCACTTGATAATTAACAGCTGTATGCTAATTGCATTGGGAGCTCTCAATTTCCTGAGTATGCTAATTTAAAGCTGTGTTGAGTGGTGACTTTGTTTCATGGAAGCCTGAAGTATAAGCCTATAGAATACGTTATACAAGTAATCCCACCCTCGGTTCCTGGCAGAGAACAAACTCAATGCGTCTGTTAACGGCACCTCACACTAGAGAGGAAAATTGTTATGGCCCCGAGTCACTTCAGTGGTGATTGCAAGATGAGAAATTGAAGTCTTCTGAGATTGAGATCCCTACTATGACCTGAAAGCAACCTGAATGCCAAAAGAAAGACGCGGGCCAACCAGCAGTCACCAGAATCAAATTAACATGTCTCGGCTATACTGAGAGTTGAATCTATCAACTGGGCATTTTGAAAGTGCGTCATTGAACTAACGTAAATATAATGACAGCTAAGTGCTGATGGACCTAATGGAAAAGGGAGAGCATTAGGGACTCTCTCCAAACTCATGGGAGAGGGCTATGGAAGAAGTGATGTCAAGAGCAGAAGTGGAGTTGGTTGGGATATATTTTGTATTTGATCGTGATTCTACAGCATTATTTGATTTGGG
The DNA here is from genome assembly GCF_006229205.1 of Suricata suricatta. Lineage (NCBI taxonomy): Eukaryota > Metazoa > Chordata > Mammalia > Carnivora > Herpestidae > Suricata > Suricata suricatta. Next base: position 5,093,167 of record NC_043713.1, read on the forward strand.
TTTCTCTTTCTAGGTCCCCACCTGGCCCTTCTTCTGTGCAGGTTACACACTATGCTTTGACCAAAGGGAGGATGTCAACCTGCAATAATAAGACGACTCTCTGATCCCTCCATTAAAAGTTTCAGCGATCAGATAGAATGTGGGTCTGAGAGAAGACGTCCAGAAATAAAACGGAGAACAGTTGCTGTGTCACTGCACAGGGGGACAGAAAGTTGGTTGAAAAGCTGAAAGAAATGTTTTGTTTCTCTCTATGTGTTCTTCTTGATATAGGTGGGCATCATATGCTTTAATGATAATAAATAATATTTCTAATATTTATTGTGTTCTACCTGGGTATGGTATATGTACCCTTTAGGATAAAATAAAAATAGTATTTGTCTTATATATATATATATATATATATATATATATATATATATATATGTATGTATATACACATGTGCATATATATATGACAAATACTATTTTTATTTTTCATTTAAAAAAGAAAAGAACCAAGTCACTTGAACCAATTTTTATAAAGTCAATCAACAGGTAAGTAGCTGGACCCAAACACTCGGGCCCTAGAATCTGTGTTGTCAGAATACTATTTCTCTTGATTACACACACACACACATATATACACAACCCCAAAGCTGATTGACAGTTTCTAATGAACTTCAATGTCACATCATATGACACATGGATACTGAAAGAAAGAAAGAAAGAAAGAAAGAAAGAAAGAAAGAAAGAAAGAAAGAAGGAAAGAAAAAGAAGGTGAACTGCAGAGTCTGTGTAGGGCTGCACCAATTCCATCATCCTCACCTGTGTGCATAAAAATGAAAATCAGGGCATAGCTTTAGGATAAAGAATGTTTAATGGATTTTTGAACGCATTGCTAATTTAACATCAAAAGATGGGTTTTACTATTTGGAGCTAGTGCTGCAGTGGATTTCGACAGGTTTTTATTTAAAGCAGGCTCATAGAAACTCTATTTACAATTCTCTTCATCACCCACTTTACGGAAGGTAAAGCAAATCTTTATAGTAACTTGAGAAGCATCAATAGCATTGGTAGCCAAGGAAGTGAAGACATAGAAATAAAACAAATTCATGAGTCTTTGTTTGCTTTATTTAGTATTTAGAATTTTCTGAATCTTTTCCCAGAGATAATATGTAGACTTAAAGAAATAAAAGAAACAACACTAAATGGGATACAGCAGTTCAAGGAAATCAAGCGATTTCATTTTTTGGTGACACAAAAATCATGTAATAACAATGATTGTGTTTAAATATATATATTTTGGAAGCCAAATATATTCTGCTTCTCTATTCACAAAACCTCAGACTGGAGATTAAACAATACCACACACAGATATTTAAATCAAAGCCATTCAAATCATTTCATGTTACATCACACGTTTGTGTAGGTGTTTGTTACATGACCTCTGCGCTATGTTATGTGTTACCTTAAAGAAGGACAAACCAAGACTCCTCTGTCTTAAAGGGGAATTGAAGATTCATCAAAACCTAAGTGTGGGGTGATATGTGCACCTTTAACCAGCAAGCCTCTAATGTTTATTTATTTTTAGAGAGAAAGAGAGAGAAAGAATGAGTGGGGGAGGGGCAGAGAGAGAGAGAGAGGATCTAAGGCAGTCTCCTTCATACTGACAGCAGAGGACCCGAAGTGGGGCTCAAACTCACAAGCAGTGACATATGACCTGAGCTACCCAGGCACCCCATCAACCAGTAAATGTCTATAAAATGCTTACTATGGCCAAAAGAACATAAGGCACAAGTGTACAAAGATGAGCCAAACATTTCTCTTTCCATCAAGAAGATTAAAATGAAGAGAACAGGCAAGTGATAAGACAGATGTAAACAGTATGATGAGCGGTGGAGGAATGTTTGATGGGAGCTCATTAGAGGTATAAGTCACTGGCCTAGAGATCCAAGGAATCCCTAAGGAAATGACATGTAAGCTGAAATCTAAAGTGTGCGTAGGGATTAGTTAAATAAAGTTGCCGAGCGGGAGTTGGAAATGGACAGGGACTTGCGAGCAGAATCTCATGCTCAAACCACTTACGGCCATGGTTTAATCTCTTAAAATCTCAGTTGTCTCATTTGTCTTTCTAAGGTAGTGACTCCTGGCTGAGTTGTGAAAAATATCAGCAACAAGCTATAGAAAGCACTAGTAAGATTCTGTAAACTCAGTAAATAAGAGCATGGCTTTTTCAGGGAATTTCAAGCAGATACGTATATCCATGCATGTTGGATGACAGCCAACGACAAAGCTGGAGAAGAAGGCGTGGACCAGATCTTGAGGATCAGAAATGCAAAATTTCACAGAGATATCGACCAGCTTTTGTTCCAAATTATCAGTTTAATATTTATACAGCAAATAGCCTTGGATGGTAGAGACTGTCTCCATCCAATGTAGAGAGTAGATTTCTTGACCAAAAAAGATAATGCCTCCCTCCAGGCCAAAGGGTAGGCAGGCATACCAGCAACTTCCTTCTAAGACAGAGGATATCCAAACGTTGGGTTAATCAGCTGTAACACAGACCCACTGATTACAAGTGCACAACAGATCTTGTCTCCACATCATCCTCTTGGGACCTGGAGGCAAGGGAAGTGTGTGCAAAAATCATCTTCATTCTGCATGCTTCCTGTGACCCTTGGCCTTCTGCCAACATTCCTGAAACAGTAAGATGCTAATGTATTAACTCTGAAGTATGGTAAACCTGCAGAGTCTTCACGGTTTTTGAACATTCTAAAATCCTCATGGTATTAACAATACATTACCTGCATTTAACATAGTCTCATAACAGTTTCACTTTAAAATGACAATATGTACACTCCCCCAGGAATAATTTTGTTAGAATTTAAATTGAAGATTTGAAAAAATGTTAGATGGAAACTTCAATAAAGGTGAAGGGATACATATTTTTCAAATAATAATATTGATTTCATTGTGTACATAAACAAGATAGTTGAAAGGTCTTATAGCATCTAAATACCTAAGGTTTTGTTTAACTATCCATACTTCACTAGGTTCCTCCCTTAGAAATTTCTTCTACCCAATTTAAACTGCAGTCACTGTAACCTTAACACACAAGACTTTCTTCACCTCTATGATCTTCAACGTCCTCACCTCACCCTCACTCTTTAATTGTAATTTGGCTGGGGATTGATTTCTAGATTGACAGTTTTGTTTCCTCAGCACTTTAACTATGTGTCCCATCCTCTTAGGGCATATGCCACTGCTGATGAAACGTCCACCGAGCTAAAAATTGTTCCCTCAGAGGCCCTTTCTCTCAGATGCCTTTCAGACTTTGTGTTTGTTTTGTATGCTTTGCATTTTTATCAAGTGTACCTGACAGTAGCTTTAGTTTTATTGCTTTAATTTATTGGACGTTTCAATCTGATCACTCATACTTTCTTTAATTCTATTAAATTTTCAGATACTTATTTTAAACATAATTTCTGTCCTCCACAGTTTTTACATTTCCCTTCTAGAACCTTATATTCTAAAATAATGGTGCCAATAGGCTATAATAAGTTGTTTGTATATAATGCAGTGTATAGAATAACTGCAAAATTAGCTTTATAGGAAATTACATTCCAAACCCTACAGAAAAATTAAGACAGGATTCTAAACATGGTATAAGGAACCCACATAAAGTCAGGAAAAAGAAAATAGCAAATAATAAAATAATAAACAGAGAATAAAAATAAAACAGAATGGCAGTCTTGAGAATTACCATATTAATAATCACATTAAATGTAAATGATCCAAATGCACAGATTAAATGACAGAGATTGACAGACTAGAATAAAGAAAACAACTCAAATATATACCATATACAAGAAATCACTTGAAATATGATGATATAGGTAAGTTGAAAGTAGAAAGATGAAAAATATATCATGTAAATATTTATCAGAATAAAGAAGTGGCTATGTCAATATCAGACAAAGTAGATTTAAGAGCAAAGAGAAACTTAGAAATGATAACAAAGCAGTTGAGCCATGAAGAAGATAAAGAATCCTAAATGTATATGTGCCAAAACATTGACAAACCTGCAATTATACTTAGCAACATGAACAACCATCTCTCAGCAATTGGTACAAAAACTTAGACAGAAAACCAGCAAGGATGTAGATAAACTCAACAATGCTTCCAACCAATAAGATGTAATCGGCATTTAAAGAAAACTCCAACAAATGCCAGCAGAAAACACATTGTTTTTAAGTGTCCATTAATTATGTACCAAAGCAGAACATGTCCTGGGACATATACAAACTTCAAATTTAAATTTAAATGTAAACTTAAACAAATCACACAAGGTCTTTTCTCTGACCAGAATGGAATCAATCTAAATATCAATAACAGAAAGATAACAGAAAATTTTCAATTAGATGGAAACCAAACAACATACATCTAAATATACCATAGGTCAGAGAGAAAATTTCAAGAAAAAATAACACATTGAAATGATGAAAATGCAGTATGCAAAATTTGTGTGGCAAAGTAGTGCTAGGCAATTTATAACATGGAATGAATACATTAGAAAAGCAGAGTCTCAAATCAATATTCTAAGCTTTCACCTCAAGAAGCTAAAATAAAAAGAGCAAAGTAAACACAAAGCAACCAAAGGGAAGGAAATAATAAATATACAAGGAAAATCAACAACAGTGAAAATAGAGAAATTCCATGAAACAGAGTTGGTTCTTTGAAAAGATGAATCAGATTGGCAAACCTCTAACAACACTGACACAAGAAAAAAAAGAAAAAGAAAATAGACACAATTTCTAATACCAGGAGTGAAATAATGGCTATCATTACAGACCTCAGAAGAATGAAAAATATATAATACTGCACACAGCTCTACATCTATAAATTTGTCAAGTCACATTAAATGTACCAGTTCCTTGAAATACAGAAAGTACTTCAACTTGCCACCCAATATGAAATAGATAATCTTAGTTATCCCAAAACTATTAAGGAAATTCAATTCATAATTTAAAACTCTCAGAAAGAAATATTCATGCTCAGAAAGTTTCACTGGAGAATTCTATCAAATGCTTAAAGAAGGATTAACACCAATTCTACACAATATCTTCCCCACAAAGTAAAGAGAGGACATACCCCAATTTATTTTGTAAAGTTTATTTTACTCAGAGAGAAAGCATTAAACATATTTTTATAAACTAGTAATGAATACATGTGAAGTGAGATTAAAACCACAGTACCATTTTCAGTCATTCACAAAATAAAATAATGAAGTCATATTTCCAACAAAACTTATTCCAGATTTATATGCTGAAAACTACACAATGCTGGTGGATGGAAATAAGGAAGACCTAAATAAATGCACATGCATACCATGTTCATGGTTAGAAGCCTTAACATAGCAAAGGTATTAATTATCTTAAAATCAGTATGTTAAGTCTGCATCCAGTCTCTCCAAACCAGAAAGAGCATGCTCCATTCTTCCTATTTTTCTTTGTGGTTTATTATCCCTTCTCTCATTTTTCTAGTCCCATAGCTGAAGATTGACATTGTAGACAGTCTCAAAGACTCCCAGAATGATCTGAGGCAGCTGTTCATTCTGATAGTTTCCCTCTGCCTCGTATAATAGACACATTTATCCCCTACTTAAAGCCTAGAGAGAGAAAATCTGGAACTGAGTGTTTTGTCCTGTGTTTTTTCTGTGTCTTTCTCTCTTCCCTCCTTACAATTTTTAAAGCCCAAATTACATTGCCCTGAACCTGGGCAGAGCCTGAACCTGGGACCAGAAGGTACCATCTTCAGGGGCACCTGGGTGGCTCAGTGGGTTAAGGTTCAGACTTCAGCTCAGGTCATGATCTCATGGTTCATGAGGTTGAGGTTTGCATTAGACTCTGTACTGACAGCACTGAGCCTGTTTGGGATTCTCTCTTTTCTTTTATCTCTCTCTGCTCCTCCCTCACTTGCACAATCTCTCTCTCAAAATAAATATACTTAAAATTGTGTGGGGTTTTTTTTTTAGGAAAAAGAGGTCCAGTCTTCATACTTTCTGCTTTTCTGTGTGTCTTAGTACTTTCTTTTCTTAATTCTGTGAATAAGGATCACCAGAGAAATGCAGGATAAAGAGAGACATGATAAATTGTTGCTAGGCATACTTGTTAAGTAGTATTCCCTTATCATAAAGGAAAAGGGAGGGACAAGGAGAATTAAATTATTGCTAGGTTTTGAATTACTCAGTTAAGTTCATAATAAGTAGTAAATCCCTTATGAAATATATTAGGATGTGCTCATGAAAAAAATTGTAAAGCTATAAAAGGTAGCAAATTTTTAAATACCCACCTGGCCAGTGAGCCCTACTGTTTTTACTCTTTAGAACCCAGAAACCTCCACCAACTTGTCCCTGGAACACTCAGAGGTAAGTACTACTCTGTTGTTAGCATTTATCATTCCCACACTATATTTCTACCTATATGTATAAAACTATACTTCATATATGTGATACTGTCTGGTTTTTATTTTCTGTTCCTTGCTTTTGGTGCTTGACATTGCATTTGCTATATTTTTAAATTTATTTTTTATTTTTTTAATGTTTTATTTATTTTTGAGAGAGAAAAAGCATGAGCAGGGGAGGGTCAGAGAGAGAAGGAGACACAGAATCTGAAGCAGGCTCCAGGCTCTGAGCTGTCAGCACAGAGCCTGATGCAGGGCTCAAACCCATGAACTGCGACATCATGACCTTAGCCAAAGCCTGACGCTCAACCAACTGAGCCACCCAGGAGCCCATGTTTGCTATTTTTATCCTGTTGACTCATCTATAGCTAATCCAGTTCTTTGTACTGCATAGAGTTCTATTGTATAACTTCACCAAAATGTATTTATCAGTTCTCTCTTTACTGTAAATTTATACTGGTTCCATTCAAGCATATAAATGCTACTATGAACATTTCTATGCAAGTCTTATGTTTGTATTAACATAATAAACTTAGAGAAACATGGAAAAGGAATACCAAGACATATAGCTAGAACAGAAATAATTTACTTTTAAAAATACTAATTTCCTCCTAAGAGGAACATAATTGTATTATATGTTGAGTAACATCCAAATGAAGGCGTTATTATTGCCCCTTCCCTCATGACTCTTTCACTCTTATACAGAGAAACTTGAACACAAATTAGTGCAATAACGTGGCAGATATGCTAAAACAGCAAAGACTCAATTGTGTTTTTCTGGCAATCACATGGGATTGAGTCAAGGGCTTCCTGGAAATGACCTCTGGATTGAGTCTTGAAAAATGGATAGCTATTTCATGGATGGGCAAAACATAAAATGCATTCCTGGAAGTAAAGGAAGGAACCCATGCACAGAGTTTGAATGTATACTGAATGAATTCCAAATGTTTTGACATGAATTAAGTGTAAAGGACCTGGATTTGGTGTGATAAAAAAATAAAGTGAAGTGGAAAATATTTTTGCTGATATTCTGGAAAATAATTCATTTTCATGCTAAAAATGACCAATGATATGTTTAATCTTTTAAATACTTTTAATCATTACATAAATGTAACAACTTTCCACTTTGCAACAGTGTTGGTTGATTTCCAAGTCCCAAAGAATAATTTCTGGGAAAAAATCCAATTATCCCTCTTTTTATTTAATGGTCCTTTGAGCAGTATCAAATCTTGACATCTTATTAGACTTTGCATTTCTCTTGGCTCGATACAGGCCGAAAATGTTTCTTCGTCATCTTTGTATACCCAGCTATATCATAGTTTCTGGAACTTTGTAGCTGCTCAGTAAATCTTTGCTTCATATGCCAATGGAGCATAACCATGAACATGACTAGAAACCTGGTGATGAGGAAAAGCATGGATGTTAAAGTCAAATAGATCTTCATGTGATAGCTAGGCGTTTGGAGCAAGTTACTTAATTTCAATAAGCTTTATGTTTCTTACCTATAGAAGCAAGAAAACATCTAAGTTACTGTTCTTTCCAGGGTGCACATTTCTAACAGTATTATTGCATGTAGCTCTTTACTGGTCTTTCAGAAGGAACACATTTGTTGTAAATAAGAAAATCAGTGGAGTGCAAAAAGTATCAACATGCTGCATATCTTACTTTAATGCTTCTGTCTATTTTCTTGACATTATCATTAATAGATTTTTAAGTTACTATCAGAAAACAAGAGTAAAAAGTAATATAGAGGTTGTTTGGCCATAATGTTGCATTTTATCACATACAGTTCTGTTGCAGTGATACTGACTTTGGAGCACACATTTTAATACCAGAATTATAAACAATGAAAACATTTATATGACATTTTATACAAATTGAAATCATTTAAATACTAATAGCTATCATAAAAAACAAAATCCTGACAAAAGATTTGATGCAAATAAATAGCTGGTCTCCAAATAATTTATGTTGAATAGTGAAAGAAGCACAGTAATATTGTAAAGATATGAACACAAATTACAGCTTCCAAGGAAGACATATCAACTTATGAATTATGATTTATTAAGACTTTAAAATTGGGGGATGAAATTATGATTGATAATTTTCTCATAAAAATGAGACCATTAATGTCATCCTATTTCAAACTAGCACTTTAGTTTTCTTTTCAAGAGAGAATTGAATATTTAATGGCAGACCAATATTTCCACTGACCAAAATTTGAAAACTTATTTGTGTAAAGGTATCAGAAAGTAGCTGACATAACAAGAAGGAGAGGATCTAAAAATCCAAAGAAGAGAGAGTTTGTAGGGTTAAGCTGACATTTTGCAACTGATTTGTCCTCACGGGTATTTGACAATTCTGGGCATCAGCAGGTGGCTGCAATCCGTGTCTCACTTTGAGAAGGAAGCTGGTGCTGAAGGGTAGAGAAACACACACAACATTTGCAATATTTGGGTATTGAAATGGCAAAAGAGGCACCAGGAACATGATCAGTTTAACTTTCAGGACATTTACTGAATCCCAAAGCTGTCTGGGGTGATAGTCTAAAGAGCTTTGTTGAAAACTCCTAAAATACAGAGAGAAATATTCATCATTCTAAGTGTGGCAAGGAGGAAACACATGACCCTACAGGGCTGGGGACCATATCCATCACAACTGGCTCTGAGTTGAAAACTCAGCTCAGCCCATTGGTGGGGCACACCTTTCATACAGCTTAGGCTACAATGACCTGAAGTATTACTCAACTTTAAATCAGGTCAGTTCTATAATGCAAGCTTAAAGGGGGAAAAATCCACTGTAAGAAGACAAAGCAATCAACAAAACTAGACTGAATGATGACTCAGGTCTTGGAAACACGAAAGTTTAAAATAACTATGAATAGTATGTGAAACACTATAGTGTAAAAAGGGACAACATACCTTAACATATTTGAGCAGAAGGAATGAAATGTAAGAGTCATATGGATAATCTAAAAATAAAAGAATGGTAAGAAAAGAAAAATACTGTCCAATACTTGCAGCACATGTATCTAACATCATTATGCCAGACACACTGATAAAAAGATGAGTGGACTGGAGGTAAAAATAGATCTATAGAAATTGCCCAAAGCTAAGAACAAATTAAAAAGGAAATAAGAGAGGGAAGAGGCAGAGTGTTCGTGAGCTGTGGGACCATGTCAAATGATTAAACATGCATGCAAACTGGAATATGAGGAGAAAGAAGAGAAAAAAGAATGAATAAGAAGGATCTGAAAATATATAATTTTCAAATGTAACAAAGAACGTCAAAGCACAGTTGAAAACAGGGTTGAGAAACCTAAGTTGGTTAACATACATGGTATTCAAAATGTTGAAAACCAATGACAAGTAGGAAATCTTAGAAGCAACCAGAGAAAAAAGAAAAAAAATTACTATAGATTTTATGGGAGTTCCAACCCAGCCTCTGAACAATCACTGTTGCTAATCTGATTGTCTGTTTAGCAGGCTCAAGTAGCTTCTGAGCTTGGCTTGAGCAGATTTAGTGGCCATCATTTGTTCCTTATGTAACACTACTGTATATCTTCAACACACTCAAGGCCTTCAAAGAAAAATCAAAATACATGAGACCAGGCAATATAAACAGACAAACATAGAGTAAGAACAAAGCAAGAGACAGAAGGATCAATAGACTAATGACAAAAGTATGTACCAAATGGTGCAAGATTGACAAATTCTCCAATAATAAAATAAATTCAAGAACTAGAATCAATTAAATAAGGCGGAACTCACCTTGTTTTTAACAGATTTGCCTGGCAACAGGTTGGCAGCATATTTGAGTTGTGGGGAAAATGAGACCTGAAGAATGCACCTATTGGTCCGTGGGGTCCCACCAAATGCTGCCAATGGAAAGTCTGCAGAGAAACCTCGGTGGAAACTCCACTGTTCAAAGACTCTGTCACTCAACATCTGACTCTAAAGCAAGAAATGCTGTGCCTATAAGACACGATCCTTGAAAACAAGGTGGAAAGGAAAGAGGTAGGCATTAGCAAGGATGTGGAGCCTGTGGACACAGATGCTGGGACTATGAGTTGACACAGGCACTTTGCTAGACTACTTGTTAAAATCTACTGAACTGAGCCCGACATAAGCCAGGTCAGCCAGCAATGCCACTGCCAGGTGTGGTTCTCCCCGCCACGTGCTCACATCTGTGCACTGAAAGGTGTATAACAGTGCTCACAGCAGCGTAATACATCACAGCCCCCATCTAAAAAGAACTAAATGGTTCACCAGTGTAAGAATGAACAAATAAAGTATAGCGAACTCATACGATGGAATATTCTTAGACAAGAAACAGTGAACCACTAGTAACCCTAAGAATATGAATGAGTGCTTAACCTCATGGTAAGGAAACTATATACTATATGAGTATAAAACACAAGGGTTCTTGGGTGGCTCAGTCAATTGACCTGACCTCGGCTCAGGTCATGATCTCACAGTTCATGGGTTCGCACCCCGCATCGGGCGCTGTGCTGACAGCTGGGAGCCCTGGAGCCTGCTGTGGATTCTGTGTCTCCCTCTCTCTCTGCCCCTCCCCCACTTGGTTTCTGTCTTTCTCTGTCTCATAAAAATAAATAAACATTAAAAAAAATGATGCCACTGATATGAAATCTTTTTAAGAAAAAGGGAAAGCTCACCTGTGCTGCTGAAAAACAAGATAGTGACACTTAAGGCAGGTGTTTACCAAGTGGGGCCAGAGATGGTCTAATGGTAGGTGGTTTACGTTTTCTCTCTTCATGTGGCTGCTGGTTACGTGGATTGTACTCATTTTATCAAAATCTTTGAAGTGTTCATTATGGTTTGTGCAACTGCATGTCAAATGTTCCAACTCAGTGAAAAGTTTTTAAAAACAAAATTTGCATAGAACATGGCTTCAATGTAAAACGACCTCTACGGTTGGGGAAGGATTAGGTAAAACTGTCTGTAAAACACTTAGCTTGGTGTTCTGTATATAATAAGTAACAAATAAAATATATAATATCTGTGTTTTGATCTTTCCGGTTGTCTCAAATTCCAAGCGTTTATTATATAACTGTTTTTTGATACAAAATATAAGAACTCCAAATATTCGCTATTTTCTTTCATAAAATATTATCCTTCTTACAGAAAAAAAACTGTCTTGCTTACTGAAATTTTATTAGTCACCTATTTAGAGTTTGCAGCTCATTGGGCACTTCTGGTTTTAAGGTATAATAAGTTTTCTTTAAATTGTCGGTGGTGATGTAGTGTTCAGATGTGTGATTCATCACTCTCCCCTACATTTTCTGTTGAATGAATATAGCCTCTTTTATGTTGAATAATATAGTTCGGTGGTCAAGTGCACAGGAACTACAAATAGATTGCCTGGGTTCACGCCCCAAATCTGTCATGTCCTGGCTTTGGGACTTTGTAAAATTAATACCTGCAACATCTAACAGTGTGAAGACGTCATTCTCATGCTGAGGCATTTAGTAAATGCTAAGTAGCGTTACTCATTACAATGGGTTTTAATCATTCACAGAAACATTAACAATCTTCAGCAGCTTAAATAGAAGAAATAAAATTCATTACTGGGACAGTCTTGAACTCTTTAGAGGTGGATAATTTTTCTTTGGAAGTTGTGGGTGTATTTTCCTTAAGAAAGAAAAGTTGTTTTTTGCTTAATTCATCAACCATAAGGTGCTCACAGATGCCTAATTAGTGGCGTGCATCCTGAAGGACATGGTTGGTGAAATTTCTGTGAAAATACCACATTCTGCTTGGCAACCCGAACTTTTAAATTCAGTCACCTTCTGGACGAGTGGCATTTATTTGTTTGATATCTCATCACTTTGGTCTTTAAAAGATGAATTTTCTGGGACTATGTGGATCACTCAAAGAAACAGAAATCTCTGTCTCTGAAACTGTTACTGCCACCATGAATTGTTCTACGTCCTAATGTAATATTAGCTTCTCAGCATTTATAGGAAACATTCTTTTCACAATTTATATTTATCAATCTCAGATTTCACATAACACCACACATGAATATACTAATTTTTTTAATAAAAATTATGAGTCCCTAATATATTCAAGGCACTGCCCCACATTCAGGGAATACAGGTAGATATAGAAAATGCATGGTTAGATATCAAGTTAAATTTTTAAATTTTTTAAATTGGGGAAAATAGAGCAGGAGGCCTTCTAGTCTGATTGTTAAACTTGGAGAACTGGCAGAATGAGATGAAAAGGAACAAATGATGGACACACCAAATTGAGATAATGATTTAGGCAAAGAAACAAAATTTGGTATACATTAGACGTGGTAGAGAAACAGAAATAAATCCATTTCTGTGAAATGGTTCACTATGGCGTGAACCATATAAGCAGGTTAGAAGACCCAGCCCATTGTCTTCTCTGCTATTAGAACCTGGCCATCCTGTGCCCATCAGTGATCTGTCTGGGCTGGATTCTGCCGCCCAAGTCTTTAATTCAAACCAGAGGCAGAGTTGCCCTAAAACTGACCCTTGGAGCATGAGTACCATTACAGAAAAGGTGTTCCCTCATCATCAGCCTGGCCTGGACCTTCTTGGTCAAGGGTAAAGAATGTTCACAGCAGTATCTGCTTCAAAGGAAATGGATATAAGGACAAGGAAGGGTAGAGAGCTGGAGATAAACTATACTTCTTTCTCCCAAGAAAAAAGCCCTATGACCATGACCTAAAAAATATTGTCAAGAGTGGCCACCTAGAAATCTGTCTTAGGACTAAAGTAAGAGAGTTGGTAAGGGGGGATCCTCCTGCAAATGTTGCCTTCTTTGAATCGTCCCATGGCCAGGCCCTCTGGGAAATTCAGGCTCTTTTGGTTTTCCTTTCCTCCCAGGGGAGGATAGGAAGTGAGTATTAAAGGTCATGTTATGCCCAGATTGCAATATCGTCTCCAAATACCAGAGACCACCAGGGAGGCCGAGTCACACATGCAAAAGCAAAGGGCATTTATCATTACGGACTCAGGCTCGGGCTCACAGACTTCACCAGTGCAGTGGATCCGTGCTGAGAGCCCCGAACAAGGGCTGAGCAGGGTTTTTATGCGGTTTGGGGAGGGGGAGTGACAGGAAATTGTGACACAGGGACAGTGATCCAGTCATTATCATATAACAGTATTGGTAACAACTTTGACCATACACATGTCCAGAGCATTTGTTACTTTTGGCGGGACCCAATCACAACATTTAGAGTACCTTTAAAATCAACCAATTACAGGGCGAGCCTAGGGTCTTGTTTGGCGACTATCGGGTTAACTTTACCATTAGGTAACAGAGTGCTATCTACAGTTCCCATCTGCAGGCCTCCCCCTTAGGAATGTGGAGGGTGGTAGCTGGCCTTCCCTGATTGGGTGCTGCGAAGGTGGTCTCTTCTGCCCTAGGCAATGTGTAACTGCATGTTAGTTTCGGGGAAACTGAAACTTAGGACTTTAAGGTCAGAGGGGGAACTTAAAGCCTGTCATGGAGTCTGTTTGGTTTAGACTTGTGTCCTTACAGTCACACCCTTGCTTTCAGGGGCGGCTTTATATAGTTTATTTTTTTCTTGATTGCATAATGCACTAGAAATTTGCAAAGAATGGAGGAAACAGAATGAAGGGGGAGAGGCAAGAGATTGGACTCTGGAGTGAAATTGCCTTGGGTTTGAGTCCATCCTGCCACTGAGTGCCTAACTGTGAGGAAATTAATTAGCCTCTTCAAGCTGCCTCTTCAGCTGTAAAATGTGGTCGTTGCATAAGAACTCCCTAATAGGCCTGATGTCAACTCCGCAGGGCTGTGATTTCCATCTCTCCTTTCTGAACTCATGAACCTATGGTACCAACACCAGGGGTGCTGAATGAGTATCTGGTGAGTGAATCTACAGAAATGCTTAGCATGATGCCTGTAAAATGGAAATTGCGAGATGATATTAATATCTATTATCACTTTTTGTTTTTAATGAATAATAGCAGAAATAATAGCAGCAACAATATCTCCACTCTAGCGTGAGTCCTGTGCTGGCTCTTTGCTACCAAGCCTCCTACTGGCAGGTTCTCAGATGGGCGGGACCGTGACTTCAGGGAGAATTTGTTTCTTCTTTTATTAAAATATTTATTTCAGTCAGTAATATAGATTGCATTTCACCAAATTCCATGTCAGAATCAAAATGGACATTTTGTTCTCTAAAGATTTCTTAAAATTTTATCATCCCTGCATTCCTATAATAAATCTTAGGTTTTCAAGGTGTCTTTGAGCATAGCAGTTCTTCAAAGGCAGTCCTGGTTTTGATTTGCTAGTATTACATTTGATGGCTTTGTATCTACTTTTAAAAATAGGTTGAAAACCTATTAGTTTTACTACAATGTAAATAGTTTTCTATTCACATTACACTAACAACAAATTTTGAAGCCATTGATATTGTCCATGCTCAAGGGCAGTTTAAATATGGTGGTATTACTGTTTTCTGAATGTTGAAAACAACTTGTCTATAGAATTGCCTCTGTCTTATTTCTTAATTGGTGGCCATTGCTGATGGGGGAGCATAAGGCAAGCTGACAGGTCACAAAACCGTTCTGCCCCCTCCCCCTTCCCCGTCCTCCTGCCCACAGGTGGGATGTGTGTGATACTCCTCGGGCACGCCCCGGCTGCCCAAGAACAAAGGAAAGGGGGAAGACAAATGGTTAACTGACAGAGATCTTAGTCCTGCTGGACCAGAGTCCTCATCACCCTCCATAGGGTTGTGGGAAACAAAGGCAGAAGGAAACGGCAGATAGAACTCAATTTCCTTGTCACCTGCAGCCCAGTGACAACCACTTAGGCTGGCACAGTAAAATGTTTCTCCGGGAACTACCTACTATCTCAATGTTAATGCTTTGCTAGAGGGAAAAACCACCTTAGCTTGACAGTAGCTAGGCCTTCGGGGTCCTGGGAGTCTTCAGCACATGAAAGTCTCACTGGAAACTTCCCTTGGCCTTTACCTTCCCCAACTCCATAAATAAAACCAGTCTCTCCTCATAGTCCCAGGGCAGCTCTTCCTGCCCACGGGTACAGTCCCTGTACTTTAATAAAATCACCTTTTTGCAGCAAAGATGTCTTCAAGAATTCTGTCTTGGTTGTCTTCAGACTCCACGACTCCTAAACTTCAATTGCTTGACAGTGTTTTCAACTTATCCTGAATTCATTGGTTTATTTGGGCTTTCTAACTTTTACTTCAATTGTAAATTTATAATTCCTAGAGAAATCAGTGGTGAACAAAATTGTCTCACATCTCTGAAAGATCACAATTATGTTTATAATCTTTTCTTACTTGAATCTTCTAATTGTAATTTTAAAATGGGATTTTTTTTTAAATCTTAGAAAGCTATTGGCAGTTCAGAATATGAAAAGAAGAGATAGGAAGGACTGGGGAAGATGTGGTGTGGCTCAGTCTGTGAAATGCTCCGCATCTCTTATGGAACACTCATTCCATCTGTTTTTGCAGTGGGATGGCTTAAGAATGTTCAGAGAAAGTTGGGAGATGAAGAAAGAAGGGATGTGGTCTAGGACCCTGTAGGAGAATTATGAATTGCAGGATGTTAAGCTCTCCTAACAAAAATGACAGGGATATTAAGTGGAATTGGGGCTATACAAGCATAATTTGCTTTAATGTGCAGTTGGTTCTATTCGGTGTTGATGATGGTGGAAAGCAGAGCGGGTAGGATTTCCGCCTTTTCAGAATGCTGCCAAAACAGCACTGAAAGCAGTTTCTGGGCTTAAAACGATTCAGAACTGAAGTGAGAGCAGCCATAATAAAGGGAATCAATTGATGAATACAATTTAATAATACATCCATTGAGTTAAAATGCTAAATTTAACTTATTTTCATTCACAAAGATTGAAAATTAAGGGTGGAGAAGCTGGCTGCTACAAATAACCAGAACAGCCATGACCTCTAAACAGGCTTGTGTGGAAAACGTTTTTACTCAAAATATTAAACATTGTAAGAGAAATAAGCATACCAAAAAAGTAAATTAGTATTTTATTTTGTTCTAAAAGAAAATAAACTAGATTTTCAAAGAATATTTGGTACTTGGATAATAATATGAGCTTATAAATGATGATATAAATTTGTGTTCCATCTAAAGAGCAGGAAAACGAATCTGCAGCCTGTATCTGACTGTTGACCTTTAATAATAAGTATTTAATTGGTTCTCATACGTACAACCTAATGAACTATTGCACAAGTAGGATGAGACACGGAATCCTGACACCCACATCCTGTCTGTTCCTCAGCAAGAGAAATCGCTGAGTTTTGGGACTTTTGTGTGTTCTTTTTTATTGGTAAGCCAAAAATTACAGAATTCTGAGAGCATTTGGAACTTTCTTGTTTTGTAGCTCAATATCCCATGGAAAGATGATTTTCTTTTAGAAATATAATCTTCTAGATTAATTTTTGAAACCTAGATGGTCCATATTGTCTTCATAAAATATTTCAACGATCTGCTCCCACAAGAAAAAGAAAGAAAGAAAGAATTTTATTTATTTAGAATGGTTTCTAAAATATTCCATTTTATTTTATTTTTTTCCCAAAATGTTAGTTACCAATCATTCTGTACTTCAGTTTACTTATCTTGAAAATAATGATTCTGACACAACTGAACTCATATGTTATTATTAGTATTAATATAATATAATTATTAGCATTAGTATCACAAGTCTGAGAATTGCATATTAGTATTAGTATTAGTATAGTATGTTATTATTAGTATTAAATGAGTTAATCCATGTAAGAGTTCTTGCAATGCTACAAATTAAACATTGCAGGGATGTTCAACAATATTAGTGTCATTGCTGTAATTAGTGTTGCCTCTTGAAAAATCGACTAATCTGTTTACTTTTTGCTGTATGATTTTTTTATTGATGGTGAGTGATTATTACAAAGTTTTATTGAATAAGACTGTAATCACCTAATATTTCATAAACATTTTAATTAATATTGTGGAAGGTGAAATAAAGTGGGGTCCTTTAGGTGGAAGAGCTTTAAAATGGAACCAGGAGGTGTAGCCCTTACACATGGAGGCAGCAGATGAGCTATGAACTTTGGAACAGGACCAAACTGCAAATACCCCAAGGACTCAGCCCAAACACCTGTAATTCACTTCAGCAAGATATTTTGTTTAATGATAGACAGTTACTAATTATATGCAGCCAGTTAATTTTCTGTCACTAGCTCCAATCAAAATTATTGTGAACATCATATAAAGGATTTTCTATTGTCTTAAAAATTTTTTTTGACATTCATTTATTTTTGAGAGACAGAGCTTGAACAGGGGAGGGGGAGAAGAGAGACAGAATCAGAAGCAGGCTCCAGGCTCTGAGCTAGCTGCCAGCACAGAGCCCAATGTGGGGCTCAAACCCATGAACCATGAGGTCATGAGCCAAAGTCAGACTGAGACACCCAGGAACCCCTACTTTTATCTTTAAAAACTCTTGAGTTTTGCTCCTGGGAAGGGGGGCTTGCTATTGCTGTTGGGGTTGCTGCTCAAATCTGTGTTCTCCAAATTGCGATTCTGACACACCAGATAAATGCTTTTGTTTTTATTTTAGCTCAGCCTCCTTTCTCAGTTGACAATATAATTAACTATAATTAATCAAACTAATTAATGACTAGTTTCATAAATGGATATTTTACCATATAATAGGAAGAATTACATTAACCAGACTTGATGACTTTCATGTGAGAAAGAAAGATTTGGGCTAGAATAATCTAAATATTGAGGGGCACCTGGGTGGCTCAGTCGGTGACATGTATGGCTTCAGCTCAGGTCAGGAACTGACAGTTCATGGGTTTGAGCCCCATGTACGGCAGGTCTGAGTCTGGAACCTGCTGCGGATTCTGTATCTCCCTCTATCTCTGACCCTCCCCTGCTCGTGCTGTCTTTGTCTCTCAAAAATAAATTAAAAACATAAAAATTTTCTTAAATATTGAATGCCTTTTAGCAAAATAATACTAGTTTCTAGAAGATGATAAAAAATTACATTGTCTTTTAGTGAAATATCCACCTGTATTTGTTTATGAAATAAATGAAATAGAATCACATTCTTAAGGGAGCTTAACCCTTACTCGGCAATATTTTTAGCCTGGGCAACTCTTTTCAATGGCCATTGCTGCTGTGCCAAAGCCGTAGCAGACGGGACTTGGCCTCAACTTCACTGTGTATCACTCAGTCTCTATCTAGTCCTTGGCTAGTCCTGCTAGTTTGGGTGAGATGCTTGGAAGAGCATGTCAGCCATATGGCACACACCCGTCTGAGGATGGGGACTCGAACTCCCGTGGGGACACAGAAAGAGCCCAGCAGCAATGAGCCCTTCACCTGTGCCCTGAACACCTTCCAGGCTTCCCTCTGCCTCGTTTCCTAATCACCTGTCTCCCCTTCTGCTTGAAGGAAACCAAGCTAAGCAATGCTTGATGAAGAAATTATGTACGTCTAAAACACCTCGAAGAGTCAACAAAGTGAGAAATTATATGAAAACTAAATCCAGGGGCGCCTGGGTGGCTCTGTCGGTTACGCCTCCGACTTCGGCTCAGGTCAGATCTCACGTTCGTGGGTTCGCGTCAGGCTCTGTGCTGACAGCTAGCTCAGAGCCTGGAGCCTGCTTCCGGTTCTGTGTCTCCTTCTCTCTCTGCCCCTCCCCCTCTCATGCTCTGTCTCTCTCTGTATCAAAAATAAATAAAACATTAAAAAAAAAGAAAACTAAATCCAGAAACCTACGGTCCACATAAGAAGAGTAGTGTTCTGGGTGGAGGGCCCAGTCCGTAATTTTCTCCAAATGGGGTGATTAAGGTGTAGCCACGCCTCCTTTCTGCAGCCGGGGCAGCAGATTAAATGAGGGAAAACAGTGACAGATTTAAAAGAAGGCAAGAAAGTGATCCAATAAGCTCTCCTGCTCCACGTCCCTACCCACACAGCCCATCAGAGCCCCTGTTATGATGCGGGTCCTACAGAAGCTGGGGCAGCTCTGCTCAGCCCTGGTGCCTTGGGGCAGAAGTTCAGTGAGGTGCGTTTCCAGAACATTTCATATACCTATGACTTCCTTTTTTGCTGTTTCAAATTATTTTAGCATTGTAGAAAATGATATTTTAAAAAGGGCATGTGCTAACTTTCGCAGCTGATGTAAATGTTCAGTATCTTGGTTGCAGTAATAGTTTCAGGAGTGGATGTGTAAGTCAAAGCTTATCACGTCATATACTTTAAATAGGCACAGTCCTGTCCATTACCTGTGAATTGGGACTCTCTCGGGAAAAAAAAAGCAAATGATACATGAAATAACCAGGTATCCACACATAACAGATATTTGGATGTTCGCATTTTTCCATGTTTCCTTTAAATGCATTTTCACTACATTGAAATAGTAGCTTTGACAATTGGAATTTTCAATACATTGGAAATAATAAAATACAGATACAGCTCAATCTGCCTAGGTCCTTTCTTCTCCCATCTTGCATGCTGGTAATCTCTCCCAAAGCTACTATTTATTATTCCAGGATATATTTTGTAATATTGTTACATATAAATATATCCATCTATCACATGATATGGTTTAATAAATTACAGATTATATATCTATTTGTTCATTCATTTAGTCAACACATACATATTTTATGTTGCCTTTGCTCAGGCATCGTTCTAAGCAATTGGTATAAACCAGAGAAAAACTTCCCACTCTCATGAAATTTACTTTCAAAAAATGGTAACATATAATAACATAGGCTGATTGGGGTCCATACAACTCGGAACTTTATAAGGAAACCCTTGTTTTAGTCCCCAGATTAAAGCAGAGTATAAAGTGGTCACTGGGAATAGGAGCTGAAAGGTTGCCTACTGGGAAAATCTGGATTAAGGGTGTGGCCTTTACATCCCAACCTATTGTTTTAATTACCCATCAGTAACAGGTTTAACTCTGAGAGAGACAGAGAGAGAAAGATAGAAAACTGAGCTCAGAAACCAAATTTAAGACCTGAGTGATGAGGTCTAGTAAAGATCTTTTTTTTATAATTAATTGCATCTGAAACTAGCTAAAATCAATCAGACCAGAGCCTGCAAAATTCTTGAAGGAATTTTGCCAAAGCAGCTCCAAGCCTGATTTGCAAACGCTTGTGGCCCTTAATCCCTAAAATAATCCCCAAGTCCCTAAACCTGAACCAGGAGGACTCAAAGGCTATCAGGGCCCCAAAACAATGGGGGTGCCAGTGGATGCTGTGGGCTAAGCGAAGTGCTGGGCAGAGAGGAATTCGCTGGTGTGCACAGCTGGAACCCCAGGCGGAGGTAACAAAGGAGTTCTGATGAAGGGCACAGATGGGCTAACAGGGCAGGGAGACTTCCAGAAATCAGTCCAATGAGACTTGACAGATGCCATGGACTGATGTGTGACCCGCATACTCCGTCTTCTGAAAGGCAGTTTTGATTATGGTCATCCTGGCTTTCTGCCACCGTCTGTCAGGTGTTTGAAGGACAGAATGCCTTGTCCTTTAGGATTTACGTTGTGAGACAAAGAGAAGCCACATCCACGCTTGATGAAAAGAATTGCACAGGACACTGAGATGAACGCGCAGCCAGGACCTATTCGAAGAACGGATCATAATAAAGATTTGGAGAAAGGGAAAGCCACAAGCGCACGTGCAAAATCTCAGAGGAAGGAAAATGTCGGTTTCTTTGAGAATTAAGAAAACATCCAGAGGCCTCTGGAGCGCAGGGAATGACGTGGAGAAAACAAGACTGTGTCCACAGAGGGAGGTGTTCACCCACTAGGAAACAAGTCCAGGTTTTCAGGGAACTTTCCCAGAGCAAGGTCTACACACTGCTGTGTGGGGAAGCATTGGTCATGGGCAGGAATAAAGGCAGGGAGATAGATCCCTGGCAAAGGTAATAGCCTGACAGTACTTGAGAAGGAGCAGGGTAGGTTTGTCTGTGGTGTAGCAGAGAAAATAGAAAGAAATGGGGCAAAATTCTTACTCAGTCCGCAATGAGGGATGTGGGAAAGAAGGGAAAAAGTCATGTTTTGGGCTTGAGCTGAATGGTGCTGACACATTCAGACAGGGGTGCCTGAGGCAGAAGGGGGCACAAGGACTCAGAGGAGTAGACACACCCCAGGTTCTGTTTTGGATACATTAAATGTGAGCCTCCGTTTTTACACTGATGTGGAAATGCCAAGTAGATATTTTGGGAATATTTAGCACATAGTCTCATAGTCTTTAGAGCCAGGCAGCCTGATGCTCTTACTTGCATAAAAAAAGAAAGAAAGAAAGAAAGAAAGAAAGAAAGAAAGAAAGAAAGAAAGAAAGAAAGAAAGAAAGAAAGAAAGAAAGAAAGAAAGAAAGAAAGAACAAGTAGATAAAAAAGAGGAAAAACCTCATGAAGAAGTGGAGGATATTCTAGTATTTCGACTTTGATTAGACTAGTTTGATGAACATCTCTAAAGAGACCACATGGAGTGCCTTGGCGACGATTCAAAAGGAAAAGAAATACAGTAAAATGTTTCTCTCAGAAGGAAACGCATTTCAAGAAAGAGGAACAGGTCACGTAGGAGATGCTGAGTCTGAAACGAGAGATGTGCCAAGTACCAAGGGCCCGCGGTATGGCATCTGATAACAGGGTGTCTGTGAAACACAAAGCTCAGGATCCCACATCCAAGAGGCATGGGGGAGACAAGAGAATGAGGAGACAGATACAGCCTGCATAGACAAACTTTCCCGTAAGGGGGGCAGAGAAATGGGTTAGCAGTTGAGAGGAGATGTGGGATCACATCAGGGGAGGATTAATACAGCAGATGGTAGAGCATCTTTTATATGTGGATAGTGAAGTTCCAGGAGAAAGAAAAGAATGGGGGAAACGTATTTCGGAGAAAGTCCCGATGGGATTTGGATGTCAGAAGCGGCAGTTTGCTATCGATGAGCGCGGCATGCCTATCAGAGCAGCAAAAAGGAAGACCCTGGGATACAGCACGGAGGCAGGGAGGGCGTTGGGTTTGGGCACGGACAACACGGGCCTCCCGATCCGTGGAGCGCACCGACTTTCGATGACATTCATGTCATTGTTTGATTGAGTTCATTTTGCTACTGAAGATGCACGTGTGCATGCACAACACACACACACACACACACACACACACACACATCAGTATTCACTGCCATTAAGCTTTTGATCGATCTCTTCTGTGTTGTGTAATTGCCTTGGGCACAATAGATTGATTATTTTTATTACAAATATCTCTCCAGGAGAAAAATATCAGAAACCCAAGAAAGCGAACAAAGTCTGAACATGCTCTGTGTAATAGAGTACGCGGTATTCATGAAACACATTTAGGAGGGCGAGGGAAATGACATTTTAAGGTAAATAGGAAAAAAATGTAATGTTTTAAGGATGTACCTATTATTATTAAAAAGTTACCTATTTTTAACTGAAGCAGTATTTTTTCCTGCTGATGGCTGGATGTTTTACACGGTTCTCAAGCAGTGTTACATGTCTGCGAGGAATCATTGCATCAGGGATGCCACACGAGAGCCTGAGTGTCAAAGCTCTTACCTGTTCGACCATTGTCTGGGTCTCCTGTGCACGCACACATGCACACACGCACGCACACACACAGATGGAAGACAAAAGAACAACACTCAATACATGGGTGGTCAGGCTTGACTGCCCCAGTTCGCAGATTCCAAATCTCCCAAAGGGAGACAATTCTCCACTCGCCTTTCCAGTTTGGAATCTTGTGAGTTCTTTCCCAGCTGCTTACCTCTCCGGAAGGCTCACTGGTGAATGTGCACTGAATCACTGAGTCAAGTAATTAGTCTGAGCATTAACATAAAGGATTCCACTCTTCCTTTCGCTTTTTCTTTTATTTTTTTTTAATTAACTGAAATTGTTAGGTAAACAAAGCCAAGTATCAGGCTTTGTTTATTTCAGTGTCTGGGGGCATTGAAGGACTAGTTTCCCTGTGAAAAAGGAAAACAATAGTCAAGAACAATGCAAGTCTTGAAAAAAAAATGTGTGATGTGGATTGGAATAACAACCATTTAACAACATTGAAAGGCTTATGAAACCCTCCTTTGTAGCAGTTTGAGATTTCCGTCCCCCCCAAAAAAAGTTATAAGATGCAGTGGGATTCAATAGGAACAAATCCAAGACACGATATTATGAATTATGTAGGTGCATCTGGGTGCCTCTCCACCTTTCAGCTGTCAACTTCTGTACATTTCATGTATGCTTTAAAGATTTGCAGAAAATTTGTGTCTGCATATGGTCTCATTAAAGGGAGGCGTTTGAAATCTTAGCCTAAATCACGTGGAAACAAATGCATTTTTTGGTCTTGGTTTAAAGTATAAGGACAATTTAATACTTTTACAAGACGAACCAGCTTCATAGAGCATCCATTCTTCATGTAGGAAATTCCCGTTAGGTGTTTAAATGGTGGTAATAGCAAAACAGCATTGGCTTGGAGGAAAATGTAAAACAATCCTGAATTCTCTAAACTATGTATGGATTTAATAACCCTTTATGCAAGTTCTATCTTTTTACTCTTTGGCTCTGTGGGTCATGCAAGCTGCTATTCTGTTACCAGGATTGGAAAGGGTAGGTTACATCGTAACTACTCTTTTAGGCTGGTTTGGGAGTCATTTTCTTTAACAATTTTTCCATAGCACAATAAAACCTAAGTGGTAAATAAAAATTAACATGGGTTTAAATCACTGTCTAGATGTAAATGTGGATTGCATTGAGTGGAGGTGGTCTACATCTATTTTATTTTGAGGAAGTTCTAGGCAAAGAGGCTTATACCTCCCCCCAGACCAGCCACATATATTGACCCCAACTTGGGACAATGTCAGGGCACTGTCTTGTCTTTTGGGGCCCAGTGCGGCCTGGACACAGCACAGTCAGTCTGAAGAGTTTTAGAGCTGAGAAGGAGGATGTGCTTCAAAACAATGGAACATGAATTGTGTATGCCGACACTCTGCTTTTGTGTGTGTGTTTATAACCATTTTATTGAAGTATAGTTGATATACAAAAAGTCACATATTTAATGTCTCCAATTTGACTGGTTTAGACACATGCACACAGTCGTGGAATCATCTCTATCAAGGTAGTAGCTAAGAGCTTTCTTGTGTCTTTGAGGGGTTTTTCTTGTTTGCTTATTTGTTTTTGTGGTGAAAACACTTAACATGAGATCCATCATCTTTACAGAATTGTAAGTGCACACCATAGTACTTTTTACCGAATGTGATAGGCTACACAGCAGAACTCTTGAAGTGATTCATTTTGTGTAACTGAAACTTTACACCCACTAAACTGCAACTCATTTCTCCTACTCCTCACCTCATAATGAACACCATTTTATTCTTGGCTTCTGTGAGTTTGACTCTTAGGTGCCTCATATAAATGGAGTCATTTGGTATCTGTCTTCCTGTGATCATCTTCTTTCATTCAGCAAAACGTTCTTCAGGTTCATCCGTGCTCTCACAAATAGAAGAATTTTCTCACCTTCCAAGGCTGAGTAATATTCCACTGTGGGAATACACCACACTTGTCTTCTCTATTCACCAGTCAGTGAGCATTTGGGTTAAGTATAACGTGGCCATTGGGAATAATGCTGCAAGGACCACAGGAGTGGAGGTAACTCTTCAAGATCCTGATTTCAATTCTTTGGGGTATATACCTCAAAGTGGAATTGCTGGATTATGTGGTAGTTCTGCTTGTAACGCTTTGAGGAACCTCCAGACGATGGTGTTTTTTCATCATGACATCATCATTTTATGTTCCTACCAACAATGTAGGAGTCCAATTTCTCCACATCCTCACCATGGCTTTTTATCTTTTGTCTTGTTGACGATAGCCATTCTAACAGCCCTGAGTTGTTATATCATTGTGGTTTAGATTTGCATTTCTCTGATGAATAGTGATGTTGGGTATCTCTACCAAGAGCCATTGGACATTTGTATCTGTTCTTTGGAGAAGTGTCTGTTCAAGTACTTTGTCCAGTTTTTAAATGGATTATTGGTTTCTCTCTCTCTCTCTCTCTCTCTCTCTCTCTTTTTTGTTTTTTTTGCTACTGAGTTGTAAGTGTTCCTTATACATGTTGAATGTTAACCCTTTATCTGACACTTAGCTTGCTTGCAAATATTCTCCCCTGTTCAGTACGCTGCCTTTTCATTTTGTTAATTGTTTCCTTTTCTATGCAGAAGCCTTTTAGTTTGAAGTAGTCCCACTTGTCTAGATTTGCTTCTGTTGTTTGCACTTTTGGTGGCAGACCCAAGAAATCACTAGTGGGAGCAATGTCAAGAACCTTTTCTCTATATTTTCTTCCAGGATTTTTACAGTTCAAAGATTTTTTTTTAAATTTAAATCTTTAATGCACCCATCTGCTTTAAGAACCAAAAACACCTCATGGTTTTAGCCTGGGGTAGGAGTAGGAGAACAACTTTTCATGAAGGAAAAGACTGGTTAAGTATCAGTTTTATTTTACGATAATTTTTTTTAATTCTGAAACTCTTACAATAGTGCTAATCTTGCATATTTCCAAAGGACATCTTTAAGTGTTTTAAACTTACAGAATTCCTAGTGAATTACAATGAAGAGAAAATTACATTGTAAAGGAGAAATGCAATTTCTTTGGGCTCAGCAGATATCAACACTGCAATTGTAATCTTTATAGACAAAGATAGACTAAGGAAGATGGATAGGTTTCAAGAAGGCTGAAAAAAGTCTTATCCTAGGAATCACACTTATGAAGAGTACTAAGGGCTGTTCAGCCAAGATAAGAAATGAAAAATGTACAATTTTTAGGTTATTAAATATAATTATATATTTGTTAATAACTGTTTGAACATTATTGATAGTATTTGAGAGAATAAGAGAAAATTAGCTTAAATCAAAGTCTAAAGACTACAGAAAATGAACTTCATTAAACATTAGAAGGGTTTTTAAAGTGTTTCTTTAGACATCTTTAAAAGCCTTAAATTTCATGCCTGGAATAATTAAAAATATACTTAAACAGAAAGACTGGAACAGAGAGCGACAAATCTTTCTTATTTTTTATAAAAATGTTTCCACATAAATCAGTACTTTTATTGACTAACCAGCTACATAAAAAATCGTATATAGATATAAAATATGTTTATAAAAATAGTGTGTGTATGTATACATAATAAATACACATATGTTTATATACATTGTATATATGTAGGTAACTACTTATATTTTATTTTGACAAAAATCTAAGACTGAGCTTGCCCACAGGTATAATCCAGTTCTATGATTTCCCCTAGGACCCAGAAAAACAGAACTTGACTTATGGAGAAATAAAAATAAATGAAAATAAATTTGAGTTTAACTTGCAATGATTGCGTTTCCAAAGAGGTATCATGATAGATTAACAGGTTTTCTGCTTTTCTGTTCCTAAGAAAGCCTATTACAGCTTCCTGTTTATGTATGGCATGAGACACAGAGAGAGAAAGAGAGAGAGAAGGAGAGAAAGAGAGAAAGAGAGAGAGAGAGAGAGAGACAGAGACAGAGAGAGAGAGAGAGAGAGAGAAATCACCCTGAAGTCTAAGGCTGGAATGTGATAGATAATGCACTTGTTTCTAAGCAATCCATGGTGTGAAGGTGGGCATACTGTATTTCTGTGTTTATGGAATTCAACTATATCCTTCCCAAGATGAATGAGGATACTCTTTATTTAAATACCAATATGCTGACAACGTTCAAATTTAGAAGTCAGTACAAGTTACTTCTCTGAACATCAGACTATTATATCCACGTGCAGGATAAAATTCCCACGTGGTTCAAATACTTGTCTTGAATTTAACACATCACGAACCAATGCCACTCCTCACACATGTCATCCCCTCTGGTCTGGGGTTTCCCTTCTCAAGAAGCCTGCTTCCTTCTTTTCCATGGCTCAGACTAGATTTGTGGAGTTATCATTTAAGCCTCTCTTTCTTTCCTATCCCCAATCCAGGTATCAAAAAAAAAATTCTATTAACTATTTTTAAACAATATTTTCAGAAGTTTACAACTTGTGTAACTATTACATCAGCTTAAGTTGGTGGGTCTCAAACTATTGTCTTGTGATTTACTTTCCTTTACAATGTAAAGTATTATAGTGATTCAAAAGAGTTTTACATTTACTGATATTGGTAAGAGAAATTCTAAAACTAGGTATTTAGTGATTTCTTTAAATTTGACAATACATTGTTTCCAAAATATACAAAGAATTCTTGTGAAGACAATGACAGGCATGTCAGATGGCCAGAGGCTTAATAAAAAAGATAGACAACTGTCCAAGAGACGTGTGCAATGGTGTTCAACATATGGGATAATCAGAGAAATGAAAAAAAAAACCACTTACAATCAGGTACCTCTACAAACCAGTAAAAATGGGGAAAGTAAAAAAGGCAAACATACTTAGGGTCAATGGGGACATGCAGCAATTAGTTAGAGCCCACACTTATGACCAGTGGAAATGAAAACCTGTAGTAATACCATTTTACAGGTGAGGGAGCCGTAAGAGTGAACCTCCCAAGACTTCCAATGACAGGGAGCGAAGTTGACCAAATGCCTCCTTCTGTGGGTTCATTTCCATCACTGTTTGTGTGACTGTTGTTCCCAGCCAGTGACTGAGCCCCGCAGGTTACCCCCACCCCCCACCCCAACAGACTGGCTGGGGACTCACCAATGGCTTTGTTAAACATTTGGGCTGCGCCAAATCTTATCCCCTCTCTTCCTCACTTTGGTGCAGACCTCTGTTGCATTCAGACATCTCTTCAGCTCCCTCCCTGTTGCTTTTCTGCCTCTTTTCCTTCATACTGAAGTAATTTACCAAATACTAGCACTGCCTATTCAACACTATTTGGGGATCTCTTTCTTGGAGAACAACCCCTATTCATCCTATGGCCCCACGATCCCACTTGGAGGTATTTGCCCAAAACAAAAAAGAAAACAAATTATGTCCACACAAAAGTTTTCATATGAGGGGCGCCTAGGTGGCTCAGTCGGTTAAGCATCAGACTTTGGCTCAGGTCATGATCTCATGGCTGGTGAGTTCAAGCCCCGTGTCGGGCTCTGTGCTGACAGCTCAGATCCTGAAACCTGCTTCAGATTCTGTCCCTCTCTCTCTGCCCCTCCTCCACTCATGCTCTGTCTCTCTCTGTCTCAATAATAAAATAAAAACATGAAAATTTTTTTTAAAAAACAAAAGCTTCCATATAAATGTTACATCAGCATTGTTCATAAGGTAAAAAAAACAAAAAAATTAAATGGCTATCAATTAGTGAATTGATAAGCAAATTATTATAATTTCATAATACAGAATACTAATTAGAAATGAAATGGAACATATTAATATATGAAATCACACGTGAATAAAGCAGCTGAGCATAAGAGACTCCATATTCTCTGGCTCAGAATTTTCATGAAATTCTGAAAAGGGAAAAACGATTTTGATAAAAAGAGACCTTTGATTGCCCAGGGCCAGAGTGCAGGGAAGGAGAAGGACCAACACAGGGGGGAATGAAGAGAATTTTTAGGCTTCTGGGACTTGATTGGGTGATGGATGGCTTCATAACTAAGTATAATTATCTAAATTTATAAAACTACATTAAATATGAGAACTTTGTATGAATTATAAATTGTAGCTCAATAAAAGTAACACAATGAAAACTAATATAAGGTTCTACATAATAAATTTATATTTAGTTATATACTTTTTATTTATACAATAATGCAGGTAATCTTCTGCTCTCTGTCATCATTGTTACTCTAAATAAAACAAACACTCCAAGTCTTTACAACGGAAGGCTGATGTTTTTCACAAAGGTGCTAAAATAAATCAATGGTGTTAAATTGTTATGGACAGATCCAAGTGTGTGTATTTTTATCTATCATGAATGAAGCATAATTTATCCCAATTATACAAGATTACACTAATCTTCTATTATAATGGAGACTTACCATCCTAAGGAATTTTCTGCCTACAAAAATAGCTTTATTATTATTGTTCTTGATATCAGATGTCAAAGTGTTTTATTCTCCATTTCACATATAGTTTTTACTGAAGAATAGGAAATTTAAGAAATTTAAGAAAATGGAATCACTGATCATGGCACAAAATGTATCCAGAGTAGGTATAAGGAGAGACACTTAAAGTCTGCCCACATTCAGAGGAACAGGACGCCTACATGTTACAGAGCTACTGGAATAATTGATGACATGAACAATTTGGCTAAATTATAGGCCTTAGCTTAGACTCCTGTAACAAGACACCATGGATCTGGCCGCTTAAACAAAGAACATTTATTTTTCATGGTTCTGGAGCCTCAGAAGTCCAAGATCAAGGTACTGACACCTGCATGTGGGGAGAACTTGTTCTGGTTTTCAGGCGGCCATCTTCTGGTCTTGTCCTTCCGTGGCAGAGACAAAAGGCTAGCTCACTTCCTCTTCCCATAAGGCCAAAATCCCAAGTAGGGGCTCCACCCTCAGGGCACAACTGACGCCCTAAGGCCTCACCTCCTGAAACCAACACATTAGGTCTTCACCGTAGGAGTTTGGGAAGGGACACACACTGAGCCCATAGCACTCTGCTAGCTCCTTCTGTGATGGTGTCTGTCAGGAATCAAAGTAGCTCATATGTCAACAAGGCTAGGGTGTTTGCAAACTCTGAATTCTTCTTATTACTGATTCTCATCCACTGTCAGCAGATTCTGTGGACATCAAGACTCAAATCATGGCTGTCAAAGTGCGTGTTTTACCCACTGCACACATTCGCCTTATATTTTGCCCAGGCTCCATTTGTGTGACTCCCTAAGGAGGGAATGATTTCGGATTGTCGCCATTGGACTTTAGGTTACTTGATATATTGGCTTATAGGCCAATCTCACTTTTTAAGAAATTTCCCTGAAATCTTAACATGTGAGTTAAAGCATTCTCTTAAGCCTTTAAAAAAAAACACAAGCTGTAATTAATTCCTTTAAATAGGGTTTGGTGCTTCCCAGAAAATAACAGAAAATCCAACAACAGGAGAAATGTTACCCAGAACATATAATTTCTTTCTTTAAAGTATTTGCAAATAGTCTGTTATATTTTAAGTAGGCAGTTAACAAAGAATCAAGATATTTTTGGTTGCTGAAAATTTTTGTTATTTTTTTACATGTCCCAGTAAAGGATTTACATAAAAAGACCTATTGAAAAATAATTCAATTATGTCAAAATTATTATAGTATACTATTATAGCCAAATATAAGTAAGTACTAAATAGCACGGGATTTTTTTTATTTTTTTTTGCTTATTGGTATTCATTCAAGATAGATTTAAGATGTCAAACTTTAGTGAAAGAATCACTACCATTTTATAACTAAATGCTACAAAATGATATCAAATCTGATATTTTGTCCCTCATATCAGAAGCTTTTGAGATTTTCTCCCCATCACCTAAGAAACTTTATAGATCATATTGATTCTTGTCTGTTAAGATAAAGCCATTAGTGATGATTTTTACTTTACCTCATTTTGCCTATGTAGTTCATACAAAATAACTCAGATGCAGTAAGCTGAATAAAGACACAAATAGAGGTGCCAGGGTGGCAAAGTCAGGTATGCATCCAATGCTTGATATTGGCTCAGGTCATGATCTCCCAGTTCATGAGTTGGAGTCCCACATTGGGTTCTGCACTGATAGTATGGCGCCTGCTTGGGATTCTGTCTCTCCTGCTCTCTGCCCATCCCCTGGTTGTGCACTCTCTCTCTCAAAACAAATAAATAAACTTAAAAAAATAAAAAAAGAAAAACAAAAGTAAAAGAATACTTTGGTATTGTCTGTATCTGTGTCTGACATGATCCCTGGAACACCTTGGTCTCCAATGAATATTTTGTAAAGGAATGAATGAGTGGATGCTGACTTTAGGAACCTAATTTGGATCTGAA
Organism: Suricata suricatta; assembly: GCF_006229205.1. Lineage (NCBI taxonomy): Eukaryota > Metazoa > Chordata > Mammalia > Carnivora > Herpestidae > Suricata > Suricata suricatta. The sequence goes on from NC_043713.1 coordinate 5,124,569, forward strand.
TAATCAGCAGTGTTCTCAAGAGATTCTGAGCTTCCTCAGCCTTTTCTCAACCTGCACCTAAGTTAACTGACACACTAAACTCAATATTATCAAAACTTAACCTGTTCCACGCTGGGTACTTAACATACGTGTATGTAGCAAACTTTGTAAGAATAGAGAAGTCACAAAGCGAGCAGTGCAAAGAAACCATTATGTTCAACATGACAAATCTAAATAAAACCGTTTTCCAGGAATATCCACTCTGTAAAAGGCTCTAGGGATTACAGTTGCCAGAAAGAATGATGAAGAGGTGATTGCTGTAAGCTGGAAGGTCAAGAGTACCTTATACGGACTCGGGGGACCTGGTAACGGGAAGGACAAGATGAAACGCACACATTGATTTTGGTTGGAAATCATGTTAAAGTCCATGTCACTTAATAATACAATTTATTTACTATTAGCACTAATAATAATATTAACATTCATAAAGACCAACTTGGGATTCTGAGGTTGACATTAGAGCATGAATGTCACATGCAAACTGAGACAGACAGATACAGATTTTGTTCTCCTGGAGTCTTTCTAAAACTCAATGTAACATAAAGAACTTTTTACAGAATCAACTACCTTGTGGACAAAACTTCAGAAATTCACAAACAAGCATAGCATCTGACAGTTAATGGCCAGAAGGTATGTGTGTTCTGCTAACAGTTACTGTGACAGAGTGTTTTCTAGAGTTAATTTTTGAAGGTGTCTTTTTAGTCCTATTCAAGAAACAAAGAAGTGACAGAAGGCTTGCTCTGAATTTAGCTGGTGGCTTCAGGTAGAAATGGTTGTGACACCACTTGAGTGATTTTCCGTCAACCAATCAGCTTCGGTGTTAATGGGCAACCTGAATACTTTCTGATGTCACATCTCCTCCCTGTTCTTAATGAATCATGTCACACAGCGTTTTGTTAGAATGTAATAAATTATAGACTATGGCTTCTGGCCAACAACAAAAATTGCCTTTACTTATTTCAAGATACTATCATTAGGATTTCCATCTGGATGTTATTCACCCACTGCCCACTGCTGAGCCCTTAATCACAGCAATTTTACTTTTCCCGTTCATGGAAAGAGACAAAAAAAAAAGTTCATTCAAGGTGTACAGAGAATGCTTTCCTCTCATGAGGCATTTACTGCTGTCTTTTTCCAGGCATATTTTGTTATCACTGTGTGACACCAACAGAATTGTTCCCATTTCATTTTCGGTCACTATTTTGCCAAGTTTCATTGTATATTTGTCTGCTCAAAGCAGACAGTATTTCATACGAAAGACAGTATTTCAACTAAGAGCTTAAGTCCAAGTGCAAAGAAAGCATTTTCCAGCCCACTGCCAGAGCTCCTTTAAGAAAAGGTAATAGTAATTTTGTGTTCATTTTTCTTGGAGAGGTGCAGGAAGAGTTTGTTTTTCCCCTAACCCCCCACTTGTGTCCAGGACAGTGCTCTCTGGATCATGGGAATGTGGGAAACAAAGGCAGAAGGAAAAGGCAGATACAATTCAATTCCCTTATAACCTGCAGCCCATTGACAGATACTTGAGGCTGACACAGTAGGATGGTTCTCCAGAACTCCTACTGTCTTAATGTTGACGCTTTGCTAGAGAAAAACAACCTTAGCTTGCCATTAGCTAGGCTTCCCGTCTCCTGTGTGTCTTCTTTGGAATATGGAAATCCCTTTGGAGACTTCCCCCTGGATGTTACCTTCCCAGACTCCACAGTGCATAATCAGTCTCTCCTCAAGGTCCAGGGGAGCTCTTCCTGCCCACAGGTCAAGTCCTTGTGCTTTAATAAAATCATCTTTTTGCACTGAAGAAGTCTTAAGAATTCTTTCTTGACCATTGGTTCTGGACCCCACCATCACTCCCCAAACTCCATCACTCTTGACTATAGGGTCCAAAGGACCAATGCCAACTGGCGTGTAGCACACAATGCTATGTCAAGCAATGATGAAACCAAGCCTCCAATTATCCATCCCCTTCCGTAAAAACCTTTCCACACTTGACCCCCATACGCACAAGGGCATGTCTGTGAAATGTATGGTCGGTTTCACCCTGAGCTACATTTAACAGTGAGTGCTCACAGTTGTCTTGATCTTGTCATCTCTCTTCCCTGTCTCTTCCTCCCTTTTGCAGTTGTTTCCTGTCCGCTTGGGTATTTGTTTTGTTGGCCTTTCTGATTAGTCCTACGTGCAGAAACTCTTGCCTTGTTCAAGTGCGGTTTATCTTGTCCTTTGGCATTAGTCTGACTTCCATGGGTACCTTTGCAGAGAGTGTGGAAGGATAAAAATGGCTTTACAAGAATCATATTTGTATTTTTACAGCTCCTCTAGGTGTTTTCAAATAGTCTCAGTGCCACCCTCTGAGGTAATTCCTTGGTCTCTGGAGAGTGGATTTGTAAGTGAAATAAACAACAAACAAAATGACAATGGCCTTATTTTAAATATTGCTAGTACTTAAGAAGTGTTCTTTTGTTAAACAGAAATGGCTGTGGGCAGTAGAGGGGATTTAACTCAAGTGTTTTGTGGTAATCTTGCCACAGACAAATTTGACTTCTCTTCGCTGCTGCACTTTCTGTTGAATCATAGGACAATACATCCTTGCCTGCAATGATCTATTGCCTTGTTACAAGAATGGTGGTCTGAAAGCTGGACTGACTTTTGTAAACTAATAAACTGATGAGACACTAGGAAGATCAGATTATAGTTCCAGAAAAGGTGACCTTGGGGCCTCAGGTGGCCAGAATTGTCATGAAGGCTAGAGAAAACATTCATAAATAAAAGACAGTAATGTTAAAAATGTTAAAGAGGAACACAAAATACAGTCACAGAAAACTGTGCATTGTCTATGACACGGGGAACAAAACAAAGGAAAATCATTTCCTTATAATTTATAGCCCATTGACAAGTACTTGAGACGGACAGTGACGTTCTTCCAGGAACTCAACTGCCTCCATGTTAATACTTTGCTCCGGGAAAAAGACAATCTTAGCTTGAAATTATCCTGACCTTCAGGATCCTGTCAGTCTTCTTTAATTTATGAAAATCTCCTTGGAAATTTCCTTTATCTCTACCCCCATTCTCCAAGCGTGTGGCCCATTGATAGACATCTGTAGGGTCTCGTGACTGAGGTTTTACTAGACAGTAATACATGACCTTTTCCTAACAACAGTTCCAGGTCCTGGAAACCTTGCTTCCAAATTCCTGACTGACACTGTCCCTAACCCCTCCTAAGCTAAAGGTACATAATCAACCACTCTTCACAGCCCCAGTGCAGATCTTTCTGCCCATGGGTCCTGTCCCTGTACTTTAATAAAACCATATTTTTATATCAAAGACATTTCAAGTATTCTTTCTTGACCCATCACTCCTGAACTCCAACATTTCCACATCAGTCTATACGTTGCTTATGTATTTATTTTAAACACCTAAGGTTGTTTCTTCTAATTTTTCTCTCCTATTTTGGGCCCTCCCTCTCTTGCACCTCCTTTAGGATGAGCAAGGTATGGATAAAAGGTGAAATGCAAATCAACGTGTGTTCCTTGATATGAAATCATAGTGTACAGCTTCGGTTGTTTTGTTTTCATTTTTGTTTTTTTAAAGAATCATTGCTAATTAATCTGCAACTATAAACTTAACATGATAGAAGAGTATAATGGATGACTGAGTGTGGGCTACAAGAAGGGAAGAATCATGTAAACATGAATGAACATGTGAATTAGCTATTCAGAAAGTAAGAACAGAATGATCCTTATGCGAGGGGGATAGATAAAATGCATTTGGCCAAAGTTAGATGAAAAGATGAATTTCTAAGTTTAAATTATAAAATTTAGGGGCGCCTGAGTGACTCAGTTGGTTAAGCGCCTGGCTTCGTCTCAGGTCATGATCTCAGGGTTCGTGCGTTCAAGCCCCATATCGGGCTCTGTGCTGACAGCTAGCTCACAGCCTGGAGCCTGATTAGGATTGTGTCTCCCTCTCTGACCCTCTCCTGCTCGAAAAGTGTCTCTATGTCTCTCAAAAATAAACAAAAGACACAAAAAAATTTTAATTATAAAATTAAGTTTTTTTCTATGAAAGGTAAACTACTTCATACTTCTTTAAATCCTAAATAATATTTCAAGAATGTTACATATTTCTCTTTTCCTCACCTGAGGATAAGATTTGGGCCTTGTCTTGGCACTTGGGTTTCCCTGTGGTAAGAATGAAGGTCACTGTCATTCTCAATAACCAAAGGCAGATAGCTCTACTGTCTCTGTCATTGGCCTGGGGCGATGGGAGATGCTGGAATTTCACTGACGTCCAGAATCTTCAGTTGTGGAGAGGATAAGAAGCCCAATGGAGGAAACCCTGTGCTTTATTCTCTCTACCAGTTACTTGGTCGGATTTTAACAGTTCACATTGCGTTTACAATAATCATCTATGTGGCCTTATGAACTCAGAGATTTATGAAAACATCTAAGATTTCTTCATATTATTTGCCATTTGACCATATTTAAATCTATGTGCCATCGACTACATGTGTTCTCCCTCCAAATTCATGTATTGAAGCCTGAATCCCCAATGTGGTCGTATTTGAAGGTAAGGCCTTTAAGCGCAGGGGCAACCTAAGGGTAGAGCCCTCATGTGTAAGAATAGTGCCCTTATTATGATGGGGGAAATGCAGGATAAAATAGGGAGGGAGGGAAATGGTAGGACCTGACATTCCTGAGTGGGAAAAACACATATTTTGGACCGATGCTCGGAGCCTCTGATCACAATGAACCCCTCAGGTGTAAGGTCCCACTGAAGAATGTAACAGACCCTGGGGTGCCTGGGGGGTTCAGTCACTTAAGCTTTTGACTTTGGCTCAGTTTATGATCTTGTGCTTTGTGAGTTCAAGTCTCACGTCGGGCTCTGTGCTGACAGCTTGGAACCTGAAGCCTGCTTCAGATTCTGTGTCTCCCTCTCTGGCCCTTCTTTTCGTGCACTCTGTTTCTGTCTCTCTCTCTCAACTAAATAAACATTAAAACATTAATGAAAATGTAACAGACATCACCTACTCCCACTCAGGTTTCCCTCATGAATCTGACAATAAACATACCTAACTAAAAAAAGTAAACCATAAAACTTGTTATGGGAGAGACGGTATGACCGTGGTCTGACTCTTCACACAATGGAGTCCAGCCAATCAGGAATGGACAACCCAGCATCTAGAGTTTTCCAGCCAGTACGGGTAAATCCTGAGAAGGAATGAGGAGGAAGGCACGAAAGCCAACTGGAATCTTATAGAATAAAGACCCTTGCTTACTGTCACAGGTATTCACCTTGAATGCCCCCTCTCTGCAGAGAGAGCTTTCCTACTGCTCTTACTTTCTAATCTTATACTCCAGTAAACTCGTGCCTGCTGCTCATTTTGTGGCCAGCTCTTCAGTCTTCGAAGTGGAGAGACAATGAAACCTGACTATTGAGGTAGAAAATCCTGTGATGTTATAAGAAGAAACACAAGAGTGATGATCTGTCTCTGATGCTCTCCAGGTGAGGGTTCACTGAGAAGACAGTTGTTCGCATGCCAGGGAGAAATCTCTCACCAGACAATGGATTGAGCAGCAACTTGATCTTGGACCTCTAGCCTCCAAAATGTGAGAAGCAAGTGTTTCTTGTTCAGACCACCTAGTCTGTGGTAATTTATTACAGAAGCCCCAAACTAAGACAATGTGGAAAAATATTTCTAAGTATTGTGTCCAATACTTAGAAATGATGGTAACAAAATAAACCTTAAGATCCAGAAGGTTCTTCCAAACTAGAGAGAGATAATAGATACTAAAGAAATAATGATTCTGCAAACACAATAATCTCAAAGTGGGAGTCGTTTTATAAAAATGATTACTGGCTGCCCTAGGAATGTGTGAATTGGTCAGGTGGGGGGATGGAGTGATCAGATGTGGCGTGTGAGACAGTCAGGGACAGGGAAGTGGAGAAGGTAGGAAAAGACATAAGTGAGGTTTGTCCAGGCTTCACAAAAGGAAAAGGAGCCACCTGTGACTGAGCTTGATGATTCTGCAGATAGAACAAATGGGAAAGAACAGTGCACTTTGGAGAAACTTAGAGAAAAAGGACCTACCTGTGAGCAGGTGGTCTGAGCTAAGGCTGGACAAAGGTTAACAGGCAGGGCATGCTAAGCCATGCTGGATGGTTCTAGAATTGTATTAATGTTTATATATTTGAGAGAGTGAGAGAGAGAGAGAGAGAGAGAGAGAGACCAAGCAGGGGAGGGGCAGAGAGACTTAGAGACAGAATCAGAAGCAGGCTCCAGACTGAGCTGTCAGCACAGAGCCCGACACAGGGCTCGAACCCAGAAACTGTAAGATCATGACCTGAGATGAAGTCAGATGCTTAACAAGCTGAACCACGCAGGTGACCCTGCATGCAAGTTTAAAGGACGGAAGATACGTTTGGAGGACCGAATAGGATTCCTAGTGTACCTGCAACACAAACACAACATTTGGCTCTTTAACAAGTGGAATTTTTTTTAATAAAAAAATTTTTTTTGAAAGAGAGAGACAGAGTGTGAGTGGGTAGGGGCAGAGAGAGAGGAAGACACAGAATCTGAAGCAGGCTCTAGGCTTTGAGCCGTCAGCACAGAGCCCGATGAGGGCTCAAACTCACAAACTGTGAGATCATGACTAGAGCCGAAGTTGGATGCTTAACCGACTGAGCCACCCAGGCGCCCCAAACAAATGGAATTTTTTAAGAAGCCTGCCAAGTAGCTGCTTTAATAAATTGCTGATTGATGTGTGTTTAGGTGGGCTGGGTCTGTGTGTAAATAAATAACCTTGCTACTTCATAGCTGCACGTTTATAAATGGCGTTGCCTTTGTCTGTGGTCTGGCTGCTAGATAATGAAGGCCCAAACTTCATGTCTTGAGTCCTACTGCTGCTTGAGTCCCATTGTGACTTGAGGGACACTTAGCTGCTCCCTCTCCCAAATGTCAGCACAGAAAAATGACAAGCTGGGACTCCTGGGTGGCTCAGTCAGTTAAGCGACCGACTTTGGCTCAGGTCATGCTCTCACAGTTCATAGGTTCGAGCCCTGTGTCGGGCTCTGTGCTGACAGCTCAGAGCCTGGTGCCTGCTTCAGAGTCTGTGTCTCCCTCTCTCTCTTCCCTTCCCCTGCTCATGCTCTGTCTCTCTCTTTCTCAAAAATAAATAAACATTAAAAAAAAGAAGGGGTACCTGGGTGACTCAGTCGGTTAAGCGTCCAACTTTGTCTCAGGTCATGATCTCATGGATTGTGGGTTTGAGCCCCACATCAGGCTCTGTGCTGACAGCTCAGAGTCTGGAGCCTGTCTTGGGATTCTGTGTCTCCCTCTCTCTATGACCCTCCCCTGCTCATGCTCTCTATCTCTCTCTCAAAAATAAATAAAAACACTTAAAAATTAAAAAAAAAAAAAAAGAACAATGACAAGTCTTCAGTGACCTTAGATTACCAACTTTCTTGGCTACTTTGATCATTCCTCCTCAGCTCATCCTGAAGCACGTCACCCAGGACACAAAGTCCCTTCTCAACGGAGCAAACTCCTTGGCTTCCTTGATAGCTATTCACTCTTGTTCTCTTTGGCAGAGAGCATTTGACCACTTACCCCTGTTTGTTAGGAAGGGGCCCAGGGCTCCTATGAAGTTAGTTGGCCCTCTGAGCTCTTGTTTAGGTCATGTCCTTGACTTTTGAAAGTTCAAAAGGAGCAATACCCCGTGTTCCCCCTTTAGTTTCTGCCACATCCTCTCTCTCCTGAGTCAGGGGATTTCAAAGCCTAGGTGGAAAGGGAAAAGTGTGCAAATCAATGCAAAGCAATGAAAAGCAAACAGACAGCAGAAACAACAGACTATCTATCCATTAATTCTCCCCATTACCTCTGTGCCACACTAGCAAGCAAGGAGCAGAAAGTGAAGTCACTTATGTCTAGACTGGCACAAGGGGAAAGCTAGCACCGCCTGTGGCCATCACAAAGGTCACCGGAATTGCAAACTTGAAGAGGAGGGGGCCGGGATTTACAATAACACAGGTTAAGCTGCTGTCAGGAACTTTTAAATTCTTTTTCCTGAAGCACTATATTACCTTCTCTTTGAAAAAAAAGCCAGAATAAGTTTCTTGGTTACTAAGGTGAAAGAATGCATCAGGGTTTTGGTGAACTTGGGATCTAAATTCTCAGGGTGCAGATGAATTAGTTAAACTTCTAATTTTAAGGCTTACTAATTTTGTTATATGTATTTAATTAACATATTATATAAATGGCATATTAACTTAGATATATAACATATGTCCACTCTTACTTAAAATAATTTTATGCAAGCTATTCATAAGCAGCTATAGCATCAGTGTGAGTAATTGAGCGCATTTATTTCAAAGTACATTTTTTTTTCCATTCCGTCTAAGTTGCTTGATTTACAGAACTTTTTCCATTTGCATAGAATGTTGTCACTGGATATTTTGATATCCAGACACAACACCCATTGGGATGGTAGGAGTTTACACAAGGTTGCTACATATTCTGTTTGGAAATTAATCTTTAATATTTCACAATGGAAATGTCAGACCAGAAGAAAAACAAATAGATCTAGATTGCGGTTCTTTGTCCTGTTTTCACTTGTTCTGTCTGAATTCCTCTGTGAGCATCTGAAACACTTCTGGAGGCTGCAAGTCCCACATCAAGGTGTTATCATAATTGTTTTCACCTTCTTTCTTAAAATTTTGTTTAGTGTGTACTTATTTTTGGGAGGAAGAGAGAGAGAACAAGAACAAGGGAGAGGAGGAGAGAGAGGGGGACAGAGGGTCTGAAGCAGGCTCTGTGCTGTCAACATAGAACATGGGCGGAGCTTGAACTCAGAGACAAGACCATGACCCAAGACGAACCTGGACACTCAACCGGCTGAGCCACAGAGGCGCCCCAGAATTGCTTTCATCTGGAGCTTCTCTCCAAATGCCAGATGGCTCCTCTCTCCCTGTGTCTTTGTGTGGTCTTCCCTCAGTGTGTGTGTGTCCATTCTTCTCACAAGGACACCAGTCACAACTGAGCTGACCCGAATCACCTCACTTTCCTTATGACTTCTTTGGAGACCCTACAAGTATAGTCACCCTCGGAAGTGCTCGGGGTAGGGGGAGATCTTCAACATGTGATTTTGGAAGGGTGACAATAAAACAGTAATTACTATAAAGTTCTCAAACTCAATAACATCTTAAGCATCTAGAAGAATATAAACTATTAGATAATATTAACATAGATACAGTGTCTGGGCGCTTGGGTGGCTCGGTCGGTTAGGAGTCTGACTTCGGCTCAGATCACGAGCTGGTGGTTCATGAGTAGGAGCCCCGTGTTGGGCTCTGTGCTGACAGCTCGGAGCCTGGAGCCTGCTTCAGATTCTGTGTCCCTCTCTTTGCCCCCCCCCCCTTAATGCTCTGTCTATCTCTCTAACAAATATATAAATACTAAAAATTTTTTAAATTAAAGTAAAATAGAAACAATTTTAAGGTTATATTGACAATCTTAACGTGTTGCTAAAAAAACAATCAATCTTCTCATTATTTTGAAGTGGTCTCGATATATTTAAATTTAGAGAATTTGAAGTTTCAAATTCTAGAGCTTTTAATATGGAGAATTTCAGTGTCAAAAAAAGAAAAAAATAGCCTATGCAAATTATAAGTAAATGATTGTGATGATTTTAACCAGTTATCAACCTCATTGCTAGAAATGTTGGCATCACTACTTTGATTACTAAAGCTATGTAAATATTTTAGTAAGTCATATTTAGATAAATGTTTTTACTAAAGGCCATTGTAGAATCTATTATATACTTCACAGGGAAAACATGAGAAAGCTGATTATAGTACAGCAACAAATTATGTTAGGGGTCAATATAGTAATGAAGTTGGTATATATGACTATAAGAAAATGCATGATGCATTTATTTATGTAGGAAAAATGCTTTAAAATACACATGAATTAACAGAATCTTGCTGGAATCTATGAATAATCCATGAATAAGAGATTGATAGTCAATGGAAAATAAGTTGTGGGCAAGTTTACTTTGAATATATTAATGAAAAGTTAGCTAAATGTAAAAATTATAGCTTCATATCATTTTTCTATAAATTCACTGTTGATGCATTAATATTTCCTCGAAAATACAATTTAGGAAACAGAAACAAACCATGATGGCAAATATCATTATCTTGAATAATATGTTCATAATACCTATTTATTTTTCTTCTAATATTTTATTATGAACATTTTCAACACACATAAACATTAAAATAATTTTATAGAGAATGCCCATATACAAACCATCTAGGTTTTATAACTACTATTTTTCTAAAATTTGCTTTATAATATATGTCTCCAACTATACATTGCTGTATCTATTTATTGACTTACTGTATTTTCTGATGCATTTCAAGGTAAGTTGCACACATCAGCACACCCCCAAACACTTTAGTAAGCATAGAATCTGGGGCTCAATACATGCTTACACTGTTCTTCCATTTGAGTGGAAAAACAATAAAAGGCCCACGATTTAAATTTACATTCTGATGAGTTTTGGTATGTACATACCTGGGTAACTCAAAACCCTATGAGCATTTCTGTAGGGACATCTGTCTGGCTCAGTCGATGGAGCCTGTGGCTCTTGATCTCGGGGTTGTGAGTTGGGCCCCATGTTGAGCATAGAGATGACTTAAAAATAAAATCTTGGGGACACCTGGGTGACTCAGTTGCTTAAGCAGTTGACTTTGGCTCACATCATGGTCTCACAGTTCATCAGGCTCTCTGTTGTTAGCAGAGACCTGCTTGGAATTCTCTCTCCTTCTGTCTTTGCCCATACTCCATCCACTCTTCCTCTCTATCCCTCAAAAATAAATAAACATAAAAATAAAACAAATCTTTAAGAAAGAATAAAAAACAGAAGGTATTGAAAAATAAGAGCATCTCTATCACCCCAGAAAGCTGCTTTGGGTCAGTTTCCACACTCACCTGTTCTTTTAAACTCTTTCCACACTCACCTGTTCCAAACTCACCTGCCCCCAGATACAGCCACTACTGCCATCTTTTTCTACAGTAAATTAGCGAAGCTTGTTCCATAACTTCACGTAGACCAAAGTATGCAGTATTCTATTACTTACCCAAATGTTTTTGACAGCTATTCATGTTGCAATTTATTTCTTTTTACTGTTAAGAGCAACTCCACGCTATGGACATATCGCATTGTTTCCTCATCCTGCCATTGATGGACTTTTGGCTATTGCTATACTGAGGAATATTATGAATAAATATGCCATACATTTTCTCCTCCAAGGTTTTTGTGAATATATGTTATTATTTTTAAATACTTATGAGTGAGTTTACTGGGTGTTTTTCTGCATTTAAAAATGTTTGACTGTATTAAATGGTTGGGGTTTTGCATTTTTAAACTGTAAATAAGTGTAACACGTTGCAAGTATCATTTTGAGAATTGATTTGCTTACTTAATGGCATGACCTGAAGGCCAAGTTTTCCTCTGTCTTGTTTCGTTGGACAAGGTCACTGTCCTTCACTCCCTTCCTGTCTACGGTTACTTGGGTGCCACTGCACCAAGGCAGAGTACAGAGTTGAGTAGCTGTGACAGAGACTTCAATGCCTACAGAGTCTAAAATATTTACTATTTTCCCTTTCCAGAAAATGTTGCTGTTGGCATTATATTCTTATCTTTTAATTTTTTAAATGTTTATTTACTTTTGAGAGAAAGAAAAAAGAGGGGAGGGAGAGAGAGGGAGAGAGAGAGAGAGAGAGAGAGAGAGAGAGAGAGAGAGAGAGAGAGAGAGAGAGAGAGAGAGAGAGAGAGAGAGAGAGAGAGAGAGAGAATGGGGAGGGCCAGAGAGAGAGGGAGATACAAGATCTGAAGCAGGCTCCAGGCTCTGAGCTGTCAGCCTACAGCCTGATGCATGGCTTGAACCCAGGAACCATTGCGTGAGTCCAGCTCCAGCAGGTCCAGGGCTCCCTGAAGGATGGACGGTGTTGGGAAAAGGGAGTGAGAAAGCCTTGACTTCTTTCTGATCACCAGGCAGGCATCTCTGCTCTCACCAGAGTCAGCTTTATTTATTGAAAACATATGGGGTACAAAACAGAAGTGACAATTGCCTTTGACAATGATTTTTGGTAACAAATTCTTTAGTATGTAAAAATTTCCTGGAACATAGATTGGTAGAAGACTCATGCATAATCTTTATCAGTAGTGATTGAAGTAGGTGACTAGATGCTTATCACATGGGGAAGGAAGGGATCTTCAGCATTCAAATATGAGACAATGTTTTCAGCATAGCAAAGGTGAGAGTTAGTTCTTTTGTGAGCAGGGTCAATTGCTTGTTTTCTAGGGGAAGAAAAATAGGTTTCTTGGAAAATGTAATATTTGCTGCTATAACCACAAAAGAAAAAACTCCTATAGTAAGTTTTTTCATAAGGTACGATTCACATATTTTTAGCATACGAAGGCAAGTCACTCCTGATATCAGTCACTCAGGCACCTTGGGCGTCAGTGCTCAGGCAGAAGTCGAGTGGGGGTTGAATGGGTATAGACGCCGATTGCCATCTGATGGTTGTAGGCCCCCATCTTGCAAACCCACCTTACTTCAGAAATGGCTCCCAGAAAACCATAAGATCATGACCTGGGCTGAAGTCAGATGCCTAACTGATTGAGCCATGCAGCGCCGCTGTTGGTGTTATATTCCATTGTATGATAAGAACAAATAATACTTCTGTGTATATTTCAATTAACAGCACCTCCTTATACTATCTGCATATTTTTATTCACTTGTATAATGTTTCAAATATTTTCTCCCTTCTCAAAACTGGCTGTTCATTTCATCTGTGGTGGCTAGTCAGGGCCCCGGGAAAACAAGGATCCTAGATAAGGGAGACTGGAAGAAGGACATGTTGGTGGACACGTGGGCCTCAGCACCAGAGCGAGGACTTCCTATCACAAGCCCTATCTGATGCCCCCTAGAGACATCCCCCTTGGGAGAGTCAGCAGCTAAGCAGACACCGTGATTCAGTCACGTGACATCATGCAGCCTTCCCATCACTCCCCCAGTGCTGCTGGTTGGAATGGACTGGCCACGATGGTAGAGATGGAGGTTTGGAACAGGCAAGCTCACTCCTGCAGCCTCTGAAACATCCACGGTCAACAACAGGTGGTATTCCTCACGGATGCCAACCAGCTTCTCGAAAGAAAGTTGATTACTTGGATCCCTTCCATCCTGGAAAAATTGATGGTTCCTCATCAGAGGAATAACCATCATCCTGGGTAGAGTTTTTCCTTTCCTGCCCACAGAGCCTTTGCGACTCTAGTTAGCCAGGACTACTAACTGAAGGCTGACCGTGTCTGACCTGCAGACATGAACCCCACCCCACACCAGGTGCATCTACTCAAGGGACACTTCAGAGGGAAGGTTGTGAGGAAGCGGGCTCATGATCTTGGGATCCACTGGTCACATCCCAGGCTGCACCCTCTGGATGCAGCTCACTGGCAAAGCATTAAAATGGCGTTGGGAAGCACACCTAACATGCCAGCTTGGATGACGCACCATCATCCAGGCGCAGCACAGACACGAAACCCAGGATCCCTGTCTGGGACAGTATGGGAAGAAATTCTAGTCTAGGATCTCAGTGTCACGCAGAGTGCCTTGACCTATGTGTTTTCGCTGAGTCGTGTTGTCACCAGCCAGCAACTGAGGACAAGGACGGGTCCAGAGTTGGGCCTGTCTCCTCCAGTGGGTTCCTTCGATGGGCAATCTGTGCTCCAAGGCTCCCGTCAAGCAGTGTTTCTGAGCCGTCCCGCCATCTCAAGTTCTTCCCAATTTTCCTTTCTTCCCTCCTGTTTTCCCTTCATACGTGTCTGGCCTGCCTTCAGCCCTGAGTCTCTCTGTACCTAGACGTGCGAGCTTTCTCCCTGACTGGTATTTACCAGGGCCAACCCAGCTCCCTTTGGGTTGGTGTTTTCCTGAGTCCCTATGTCTTCAAATTTTAGACGTCTTTTAAAGAGCATATAATTTGATTTTTTAAAAACAAAACTTCCCAATAGGAAAAGTTTTTATTTTTCTAAGTTCAGTAGAAGTTTAATTAGTTTATATTCATGGTTTCCCAATATAATTTATTTTCATATATATATTCTTGTGCTTTTCATTTATAGAAGTTTTTCTCTTTTCATCTTAGTCCCAATTCCTGTTTTTTACTTAATTAATCCAATTTTTGTATTTCCTTTGCCTTCTATTAATATGAAAGCTTTACTTGTACTATATATTATATAACATTTTATTTATTTTTTTCTCATCTTTTGATGCATATTTTGTTTCAGACTCCATTTTTTATTCATAGTTATTATACTTCTTTTATTTTGAGCCTACTGATTCTATTTCTTTGGGTCTTATAAATTTCTTACATTTATAAGATTTTAAGGAACTTAACTTAAGGGCTTGATTTATTTTTGTTTTAGTCACTGAGATGATACTTTATGAATATTGTCCCATAAAGTTTCTGTCATCTGAAGTTATGCGGGTTCGATTCATCTTTTCACATGCCTGCTGCTCAGAGTTCCTGGGGCGCTGCCGCTTTGTGTGAACTGGCTTCGCCTTCAGCACGGTTTATCCATCAAACCCTCAGCCCCCTACCTGGAAAGCTCATGCCACCAGGTTGGTTTCATCAGGTTACTGTGAAATATTATCAGTATGAGCTGATTTTTGTGTTTATTTTTCAGCTTAAGCTTTCCCTCATCACACTGGTAATGAATTTTAAAAATAGAAAATTAAAAGAAATTCAGATTTAATGGACTCGAAATTATGTTCTATTTAATAGTTTAAATAGTCCAGATCTCAAATACACATGCACTTCATGTCTGTGGCCAAGTAATAAAAAAAATTTTGTTTCCTTGTCCAACTCCAGTGTCTACTCATAGGCTTTCTGAGCACACGTGTTACACAGCACAGCATTGGTTTTTTGATACCTTCACTCAAAACAAACATTCTTGAATGTTTTGTTTCAACTCCTAACTCAAGATGTCTTCTCATGTCATAGCGGATGGGAACAATCAACATTCTAGATAACTAAGAATGAACCCGAAGAGCGCACACACATGCATGCACACACACACACACACACACACACACACACACACACACACATGGATGCATGTGCACACACATGCACGCACATCCACATGCATGTGCACACATGCATACCTGAAGATTTTTGCTATTTCTTTTGTTTTGTACCTGTTATTGCTGGGTGGTACTCTGAGAAACAAAACTGTATAGTTTTTATTTTGTTTGGTGCTTATATCATTCCTCTTTCCAAATGACCAAATGACTTGAGGTAATTTAGAGCAAAGCTCACGTGCAAGAATGTTAACTTATCAAAATTAAATGAAAATAGAAATTTCAATCTAAATATGCCTCAAGGAAAGGTTAATTTAGTAGCCCTGGTAAATGTGAAATGTGACTCTAAGAGCTTCTGTGGCTAGATGAGAATGAAAGGCTACGTAAGATGCCCAAAGCTTATCAGCACGGAAACAACACCCTTGTTTCCTCAGACACGGAGCCCTTCTTTTGGCTGCACTTGGTCACACCAATGTCATTAGGTGATGCAATGGGCAGTGTGCAAGGTGATCGTTTACAGATAATGAATTAGCAGAGTAATCCAGCAACAGAGGCTGTAGAATTTTTTTTTTTTTTTGAGAGACAGATCATAGCAAGGGAGGAGAGAGAGGGAGACACAGAATCTGAAGACAGGATCCAGGCTCTGAGCTGTCTGCACAGAGCCCGACACAGGGCTCTAACCCATGAGTCATGAGATCATGACCTGAGCCAAAGTCAGACGCTTAAGGGACTGAGCCAACCAGGTGCCCTGAGACTGTAGAATTTTGACCCAGACAGATATGGCTCCAAATCCAGACAATGATCCTTAGTTAGTTTTAAAACCTGGGCAAGTTTCTTGAACATTCAGACTCCCAGTTTCTTCATCAGTAAACTGGGCATTACTACCTCCATTTAGTAAATATGTGATGATTAGAGTTAATGTCAAAAATGGGTGGTGTTGCAGGTTCTTTAAAATTCTCCATTAACTCGGAACAGAGCCCGTGAGTGAGCTGTGGACACAGAAGCCTCCTGACCATTAGAGTCACAATGACGCAGACAGGGGACATGGAAGTGAAACTCAGAACAGTCCCTGATTTTCCTTGAAGCCCCATAGCACTCTTAAGTCTGAAGCTAGGCCCAAGCTTGGAGTTAATTTTTAAAAATATTCATTTATTTACATTGAGAGAGAGAGCACACAGGGGAGAGATAGAGAGAGGATCCCAAGCAGGCTCATGAGCCCAATGGGGGGCTTGAACCCACAGTCTATGAGACCATGACCTGGGCCAAAATCAAGAGTCTGATGCTTAACCTAAACTTGGAGTTTAGAATGCACAGATCTATGGTAAGAACCTGATACAAAAGTCCCATCCCAAGTAGACATACACATTTGGTAAAATTATTCTGAATCCTTAAAGAGTAAAGAAGACATTGATTTCCATGTAACTATGAGAGTGGTAACAGCAACGGTTATGTAACTTCTCAGAAATGGTGAAAATAGGGGCGCCTTGGTGGCAGAGTCAGTTGGGGATCTGACTCTTGATTTCAGCTCAGGTCATGACCCCAGGGTCAGAGAATCAAGATCTGTGTCAAGCTCCGTGCTGAGCATGGAGCCTGCTTAAGATTCACTCTCTCTCCTTCTGCCCTTCTCTACCACTTGCCCTATCTCTTTCTCTCTCTCAAATAATAATAAAAAAGATACTTCTTTTTAAAAAAAGAAATGAAAAATATTAAAATGAGATACAGAAATCTGATTTATAGCTGCTCCCTCTCAATGGAATTACATTTGTATTCCCTGGCATAACTTTATGTGCTCTAAAATTTTATTGATATAGTCATACTACTCAGAGGAAGACATATAAAAAATTATATCATTGGTAATTCTTACATCCATACAAGGAGTAAGGAAATGGATTACTCATTAGTATGTGATTAAGAAATATGAAACTCAAATATTTAAAAACTGCATTATGTTTAACATACACCGTCTTAGTTGAAGCCCTATACTTCAGATTCCCTTGTTTTTACTAGTTCTGATATTATGAGTAAGAAAACTCATACAAAACTTTACTAACAATTGGATGTCTTGGAATGTAAAGGAATCTAAGCTGCAAAGATACATACCTACGGACACAAGTTATTTATAATATAAAGTAACTTCAAACAATCAAATGCCCAATACTAAAGGCTGGTTTGGAAATATTCTTTCCTAAATTAATATATTAAAAAATTCAGCTGTCATTTAAATCCTAACGATTAACACTTTCTATCATTGTGATTATTGTTTTTGTTATTGTTTTTCTACAAGAAACAAAAATTATAAAGTTCACCTGGAAAAAAATATGCAAAATGAGTCAATAAAATCTTGAAAAAGAGAAGAATAATGCTGGAGGGCTTGCATGTCACCAAAGATATTATAATATTCTTCTAATTAAACAAGAAAATCTTCCTATGGAGGGAGCAAGATGTGTTCAGTAGACAATCTAGGAATAATAGCAACACCAAGTAATCTTATAACCCACCGTGCCAGGAAATGCGCTAGTTTCTGGGATTCAAGAGGAGTAAAATCAGACACTGCTGTTACATCCGTAGGGCTTTGAATCTGGCTGGAGAGAAGGACATCCAATATTAATCAGACAATCTTCCCAGCAAATATAAATTTGTAATTTTACCAGGTATCATGCAGGAGATGGATGCAGTCATAAAATGAAAGACAAGTATGAGAGACTTGATGTAATAAGCAGTGCATTTTGCAGGACAGCAAAAAAAGAACAAAGGAGAGCTAGAGGTTTCTAGGGGGAGGAGACAGCATGCAGACCAGGTCCAGGTGCGGAGAGGAACAGGCAGCATGAAGATGCAGAGACAGAAGATGGAAGGTGAGCTCAGCTTTGTTTGGACCCTGAGGATGAGCACGGTTCAATGTGAGCCAGGTAGTAGCATATAAAACCCAGTTTCCAAGGATCCTATAGATAAAGACTTTGTCTTATTGGAGAAGAAACTGTTACTTACAGAAAGCTCTCAGCAAAGCTGGGAATGACAATGTGACATTTGTACCTGGGAACGAAAGATGCCTTTGGTTGCAGAAGGACCAAGTAGAGATTTGGGATGGAGGCTGTATTATGGCAGGACATCAAAAGGACCACAGCTTTGTGGAGGGCTGTAAGGGAGAGAGGAAGTGACTTAGTAAGGGTGACTTAGTACCAGGGAAAAATAGCAGCTTGGGAAATAATTGGTGTCCCGGCAAGAACACAGAAGCCACTTCGGATATTTGAAGTATATAATTAATACAAATAACAGATTAAAAACTATTAACAGTGCTGATAGATGAGTTTAGAGAGGGTCTTGCATGAGCAAAATGGGTCAGGAAGGCATTGCACTCCCAAGGTGGAGCCGTGTAGCCCCACAGACACTGCCTAATCTTGGCCATTGGCCTAAGCGGCTGCTCTGGGGGGCAGACATGAGAATCCGTGGCTGCTTCTGTCCTCCCAAGTGCCGGACTCTGCAGAGTCTCTGAGGAAGCTGGGCGGCAAAGGGCCTGGGGAGCCGGGTGTACAGGCTTCCCCACCTTGGAGAGGGACGCTAACGAGTGGGGGTTAGGGGACTAGGGCCCCCCAGAAACACCACTTCCCCCGGAAACCACGTCTTTGAAGTGGTTAATTAAGAAAAGCCAAATCCTAACATTATGTCATATGACAGAAGACTTCTAAGTGGTTCAAGACCTAAATGCAAAGGCTAACTTGAGACACGTATTCTAAAATATGAAAGAATGCAGGAGTGCCTGAGTGGATCAGTCAGTTAAGCATTCAATTTCAGCTCACATCATGATCTCAAGGTTCATGAGTTCAAGCTTCATGTAGGGCTCTGTGCTGTCAGCTTGGAGTCTGGAGCCTGTTTCAGATTCTGTGTCTCCTTGGGGCGCCTGGGTGGCTCAGTTGGTTGAGGTCTGACTTCGGCTCAGGTTATGATCTCATGGTCCATGGGTTCAAGCCCTGCATCGGGCTCTGTGCTGACAGCTCAGAGCCTGGAGCCTGCTTCAGATTCTGTGTCCTCCTCTTTCTCTGTCCCTCTTCCATTCATGCTCTGTCTCTCTGTCTCTCAAATATAAATAAACGTTAAAAAATTTTAAGAAAAGATTCTGTGTCTTCTTCTCTCTCTGTTCCTACCCTGTTTGCACTCTGTCTCTCTCTCTCTCTCAAAAATAAAAGATTAAAACAATTTAAATATGAAAAAGTACATATGTGTATAATCCTGAGAAAGAAGATAAGTTTTCTGAGCACAAGTCATCACTGAGGCCACAAATATATAGAATACTATCTGCAATAACCGAATGGTCCCTGAGATGTCAAAAGGCATAAGTAACCAACATGGTTTAATGGCCCATGGAGAAGAGCAGGCCCGTCAGAAGTGAGCATATACAGGGTCTAGAGCATGTTGACTTAGCTAAAACTCAAACATAAAGGTAAACTGATAATTTAAAATGTAATATGTTTCTCACTGATGAGTAATGATAAAAAATATTTACATAGAAGGAGTAGGAAATTAAGTAGGAGGGAAACTCATCCAGTTGGCGGTGTTTATCACAATGATAAGTATATACTTCTGTGAGCAACAAGCTACCCTTGTATAGTTAGCAAAACTACATGCATATGAAACAAACAAATACTAATCTAATGATACATAAGAATAATAACAAGATAATGAAGAGAGGGGAGACCACAGATGGTCCTCTTTGTCTTAAGGGATGACATTTGGACCTAAGTCTTTGTGGAGCATCTGCGTGAGGAGCTCTGGGTCATAACACCTGGGTGCTCCTCCTCCCCTGGCTTCGCCAGGTCAATAAAATCATGCTTGTAGAGCCTCAGTGCCTTTCCTGTCACTCAAATTGCCACAACTTCCCAAAAGGACGTCCTGTGGAGAACATCACAGGCTAATTGATTTCTCTAGGTATTGGGTCCCACAGGCTCAGGAAACTTCTACCTTCAGCCTCGTCCCAGCATAAGGTGGAAGAGCATCCTTTTCCTCTCGATTGCTTCGGTTTCAATGACTAACTACATGCATGCTTATGTCTACCCTTGGAGTACACAGGAAGTTACAAGGTAGCCTGTTGAGACATACAGGATATTATTTTAAACTATTTATAAATATGTTTATTCTTCTACTCTAAACACACCAATGCTATCTCTTCTGTTTAAATAAAATTCCATGTCGGCTACAATCCATACAGGATCTGCTAACTGACTCTACCAAAGTGCATCTCTCCTTCCCTCCCCTCTTACAGAATTCCAGGCACATCAACTGTCCTGCATGGAAAATACAAGAAGCGTGCAAACACACTTTCTGCCTTGAGTTTCCTCGGTCTCAAGAATTCCTTCCTTATATTGTCCACATGATATTCCTTCTCACTCCATTCTGGTCGCTATTCTAATATCACCACAGATAACATTTCCCTGACCACCCTACTGAAAATAGTGTTGTTCGTCATTCACTCTTCACCTACCAGGCATTTTTCTCCATGACGCTCTTCCCTAACTTAATATTTCATGTATATATGTATGTGTGTAGATATCTATGTTTGTTTTCACATATGCACACATGGTATGCATTAAGCAGTTTTTCTAAGCCCCTAACATTTAGAGGTTTGGAAGGTAGGATGTTTGTTTTACTTACGTAGAACATCATATAGAATAATGCATATATAAGCCCCTCCCTCCCAAATAGATACCAAATCAATGAAAGTATTCAGTGGTAGTGGAAAAGAATACAGTGACAGGAATACTCCACAACAATATATAGTTTAGATGGTGGAATTTGGGATAATTTTATTTTCTTTTTACTCACTTGCATTAAAAAATTTTTTTGAGATAGTTGTTACTTATATAACAAAAAAGAAGAGGGCATGAAAAAGTGTCTTGTAGACCAAGCTAGTAGAAAAATAGCAGCAGTCTATGAGGTGCTAAAATGTTTCCGGCGTCTTTCTACGAGCTACACGTTTAGTAACTCCTTTTATCTCAGCAATCCTGCCGGATGCAAACTTACTACGCCCTGTGTCTAGACAGGGAAACTGACTCACGGAAAGGTTAAGGAAGTTGTTAGTTCAGTTAATAAGGGAGGAAGGGGGGGACCAGGCTTTGATCTTGCGCCTGCTGGGTTTCAGAGTCCGTATTGCTATCTCCACGCAGAACCTACAATCTAGCAGAATTCCAAAGACAAATCCCCGCCCTATCTGTGTCCACATTCACAGAGACCATTAAAAACAAACCGGCTTTTTGTAGGATTTTTCTCTCGTTATGCATGTACCCTGTGCCTGGTACTCTCCGGTCTAATAGGGGAGCTTCAGGTGATTGGGGCCAGCAGTGAGCGAACACTTTGCAGTCTCGTTATGGGTTTAGAACCTTTCCCAGGAAGCCTTTTCAGCAGTCGATGGTAATTACATGAAATATGTTATCTTCGGCTGCTTTTGTATTCACGGACAGGGATTGTTGTTCTAGGCATCAGGGAGAAGGCCAAGGGGACTGGTTTACCTGGGTGAAAATGAACGGGATTATCCACCCGCCGGTGAGTCTGAAAACGGCATTGTTAATTTATTAAGACACTGTCTGATTGTCGGAACTGAAAAAGAGCGGTATTACTTTGTTCTGAGCAATAAGTTGGGCCTGACCCTCCCGTCACCTGACACCTTGTTCTCATCACAGCCAGGCAAGATTAGAATATGTTTAGTTCCCACACCTCTTTTTAATTCTCTTTTTACAGCTCTCATAATTTGTGTTCCCGAGCCCAGATGCCCTAGTCTGGCGTTTTGGATTTTTTTTTTTTTTTTTTGTAATGGATTTGCTTCTTTTAGAAGTGAAAAGAAATAAACTCAGCACACACTTCCAGACTGCCAGTGCTCACTGACTGGTTAATATTCATCGGGGTGGTAGAAAGTCCGTCTTCATCTGTAGGGCAGGGAATTGAATGTGTTCCCTCTGGAGATCTGCACACGGCCAGAGGACGAGGTTAAAGAAACGAGGTAGCACTGGGAACAAAGAGGGCTCTAATAATTTTTTTAAAGACGTGTCTAATGTTGGTTTTGAATAAAGATGTGAGACCTCTCTGTTCAACCCTTTTAATGAACAGCGTGGTGCTTTAGATAGTCTCAGGAGAAAGACTCCTTTTTTTTCCATTATAAAGAACTACTTCAGTAGAATGTTTGATAATGAGATGCAAAAGGCCTTCTACAGTCTCTTTTATTACATTCCCCAAATGAAAGTGGCAATCCCTACCGCTTCCCATTAAGAAGGAAACAATTGTCCGACCACATCATACATAAATTTAGGGAAGTCCTATGTGCTGTTCGAAGTTGGCCTCGGCATCACAGACACTCACACAGCCTGAGAGCACTCACTTGTCTAAATATACAGAGAAGTTGTGCGATGAAGTAGCTATTCTGAGAAAGTTCTGGAAAGTCAGGAAGAAAAGGAGAGAGAAATGGATCACTTCCTGCTTTACCTAGCTCCTCTCTTTCAAATGGAGTTTCTATTATTTTTTACATTAAAGTAGCAATTGCAATATGTCTCTTTTTTAAAGTTTATTTTATTTATTTATTTTGAGAGAGAGGAAGAGAGAGAGCACATGCACATGAGCCAGGTAGGCACCGAGAGAGATGGAGAGAATCCTAAGTAGGCTCCATGCTGTCAGCACAGAGCCCAACGTGAGGCTTGAACTCCTAACCACGAGATCATGAGCTGAACTAAAATCGAGAGTCAGACGCTTAGCCAATGGAGCCACCCAGGTGGCCTGCAGCATACTTCCTTCTAAAGTGGTAAGGTGGTTATTTTTGTCAAGATGGGCTTGGAGAGGTAATTTAAATAAAAACTGTCTGTCGTGTGCAATGCAGTGATTGGTATTCATAAGAGATTTCCAAAAGTCAGGTGGAAACTCTGTAAGCACACTTTTCACTTTATTTCAGAGCGTGTGAGTATGTCTTTTGTATTATTGATATTGTTGGCTGATCCTGTTAATGCATTAAAAATAGGAGACATACATGAAAGGGATTGCTTAGGTGTGGGCACAACAATTTAGAGAACTGATCACTTTATATCCTGACCCACAGTTCAACTCAATATCATTAAGATATTTCATTTCCAAAAACATGAATTTGTGGTCCTCTAGTGTAGTATGTAGTTAGTTTGGCACCTGATTCAGGATGACATTGGACATGGACTTAAGAGCCTGGGAGAATTAAAAGACTTTGGTGTGGTCGTTATCCAAGAGAAATACAAGCTGCCGAATTCAAGGAAAACTTTTCTTTATCTTCTGAAAATGACCTTATGAATTACAAATTCATGAACGCAAAATCATTCCTTTCAGGCCAGGCAGAGATAAAAGTCCTCCATGGTATGCTTTTTGGACCTGTGAAGGATCTTTTTTGTGAAAGGAAAATTGTTCTGGACAAGTTAAACAGGGAAGGAACACTTTATTGAAGACTATTGCAACGAGGGAAAGAGACCGAAATCTACTCCCCTGAAGGAGAAGGTGGGGGTGGGTGAACGTGCAGGGTGGACAGGTGAGCCAGCTAGCGGCGGCTCTGCTAATCGGCGCTCACCACTGTGGGGCTCCTGCCCAGACACAGAGACTGGGATAGTGTCTTTTTAGATGATTACATTTCAAAGGGCTTGCTCCCAGGTCCTTGAGCATGACATTCCTGGCTTATAAAACTGGTAGAGGCTGGGAGACATACATCTCAAGGAGGAAAGAAGTTACAAATGCAAGTTTTCCAAAGGAAATGCTCTAAGGAAAGGGAAGTTGGTGCTGGAGATAGGAAGAACACCAGGCAAGATGTACTCAGGCCGAGGGGCAGTTATGGCCCTGTTAGTGACCTTGTTCGTGCAGGGCCACTCACTCAGATGCTCAGATTCTGAGTTGCGTGTTAGAGGAAATATGTGAAGACTCTGAGATCTGTGGCCATCAAACAAATCTTAGCACTAACATATTTATATATTTATATGCATAAACACGTATATATTAACATATATGTATACATATATTTTTCCACTGTCTTCTTATTTATTCAAAATAGAAAACCAACAACATAGCAGGGAAAAAAAGCTGATGGCATCTTCGATAAACTAGGAGATGAGTGCTCCCAAAGCCCCAAAATGTGAATGAGGGATATTTTTGCCTTTCGCAGAATATTACCGATTTAGAATCATACGGGAGGTAGTCTTTTCAGATGGGCTTCATGTCATAATACGATGCATTTAAAGTTCCTCCGTGTTTTTTTCATGGCTTACTGGCTCATTTCCTTCTTGTGCTAAAAATATCCCATTGTCTAGATGGACCACAGTCTATCTATCCATTCACCTCTTGAAACACTTCTTGGTGGCTTTTAAGTTTTCTCAATTATGAATAAAGCTACTATGAGCATCAATATGAAGGTATCTGTGTGGGCACAAGTTTCTAATTCATTTGAGGAAATACCAAGGAACACAATTGCTAGGTTGCATGATTAGAATACATTTAGTTTTATAAGAAACTGTCAAACTGCCTTCCAAGGTGGCTGTACAATGTTGTATCCCCAACAACAATAAATGAGAATTTTTTTGGCTCCTCATTCTGGCCAGCATTTGCTGTGGTCAGTATTCCAGACTTTGGTCATTCGAATGAAGTAATGCAGTGGTATTTTGCTGTTTTAATTTGGAGTTCCATAGTGACGTATGGGGTTGAGTATTTGTTCATATACCTCCTCCCCATCTATCATCCTTGATGAGGTGACTACTCAGGCCATTTGTTTATTTCCTTAATCAAGTTGTTTGTTTCTTATTATTTAGTTTGAAGGGTTCATTGTATGTTTTGGATGACAGACGTTTTTCAGATGTGCCTTTGGCAATATTTTTTCTCCATTGATGGTTTGTTTTCTTGTTCTCTTGATGTTGTTTTTCACAGAAGTTTTAGTTTAATGAAATGCCACTTCTTTCTTTCACGAATCTTGCCAATTTGTATCCAAAATTTCAGCCACCATTCCAAGGTCATCTAGGTTTTTCTTATCCTCTAAAAGTTGCATAGTTTTGAGTGTTACATTTGGGTCTGTGACCCATTTGAGTTAAT